>NW_005871093.1:6493240-6503075 GCF_000147115.1 Myotis lucifugus | reverse complement strand
AAAAAAATAATAACGGTAACTATTGACATCCGACCCTATACACTAAAAGAACGCAGAAAAAAAAAGGAATCAGGTATATTTTAAATATTGCCGATAAAACCCTCTCGAAACTTACATTATCCCCAGAACACGCCACATAAGAGCGCGAGAAGCTATTATCGTGGGATCTGGGAAAGCGACATGTAGGCGGCGACACCACCGCCGCCAGCCGCCCCATAGCACTGGCCGCCGGCCGCGCGGTCTCCTCTGCCCTGCGACGATGGCGCCGAGCGCGGGCTCGTGCTCTCCTTCCCCCGCGCGGGCGACGGCGCTGCGCCGGCCTCCGCCTGGTCGCCGGCCCTGGGCGAGGGCGAGCTGGGCTTCTGACGGGGAGAGAGGCAGAGGGGAACAGGGGTGCAGGGGTGGGGTGGGGGGAGACGGAGAGAGTGAGAGAGACAGGAGAGCGGGGACGGAGAGACGGAAGCAGGACAGCAAAGATAGGAGATGAGACCCAGGAGAGAGAGGCAGAGGCAGGAGACAGGTGAGTGAGGGGAGACAGGGACAAGATAGAGAAGCAGAGACCAAAGGAGACGAGGAGCCCGAGAAAGACAGAGAGAGGACAGATCAAGAGAAGGAAGGAGAGGCCGAGGTGAGAGAGCGGGTGGGTGGGGTGGGGGGAGAGAAGGAGAGAGGGCTTTCACCTGGCTCAGGCCTGGGGCTGCCAGTCCCGGAGCATCGCACACACGGTTCCCCGCGCCTGCCCTGCCTCTGCCTCTCCTGAGTGTCCACCTTCTGGCCTCAACAGTGCAGCTCATGCAAGGTTCTCAGCATGCAAAACACAAGAGGAACGGAGCGGAGGGGTCGGGGGCTGACAGGGAGAGGGCTCCAGGACGGGCAGGGGGCTGGCATCGCTCCCCTCCAGGGACGGACGATCCCGGCGGAGAGAAGAGAGAGGGTGGGCACCGGGAGGCCCCGCTAGGCCCGGCCCAGCAGCCCAGGCCCCCAGCGTGGGGGTGAGTGAGGGGATGGAGGGGGCACACGGCACACAGATGGGGATGGGGGCGGGGCAGGACAACTGAACTCAAAACTAAACCGAAGAAAGGGAAGGGAAAAAAAAGAAATAAAAAACAAAATCCACAAATGTCATTAGATACCAAAATCAAAAACAATGTCTGAACTCCTGGGGAACTGACATTTTTCTGTTAACATTTTTCTGTCTTTGTTTTCCGGCCCTGCAGAGACCTGTGGAGCTGTCAGTAGCGCCCTACTGTCTTTCTGTTTCTCTCTTTTCTTTTCTTTTTTTTTTTTTTAGGTTCTGATTTTTTTAAGTCCCTCTTGGTTAACGTCCACTTACCAATAAAGTGGCACTTCCTCCTTTAGTAGGTAAGATGTGTAAGAGAAGGGAAAAGTGTGGTAGCGTAAGTTCATCATTAGATTCACAAAAATGCAAGAGAGATAGAGAGAGAGAGAGAGGAAAACTCAACCACCCCATTCTAGGCCTAGAGGCCACACTGCCTCTGGAGGAAGGACTGGCAGCGCCTGGCTCCTTGGGCCTGAGCAGGCACCTCCTGGGTAACCATGACCTTTGGATAGAGATGTCACATGTTTTTCCAAAAATGGAGTTAGGACACAAGGATCTGGATACAGAAAACCAGAAAGGACACCTGGTACCTCCAAAAGGGCCCTGACTGGAAATCGGGGTCCAAGAACCTGCCACTACCTCACTTGGGGACCCCGGCCAAGTAACGTCTGCTGACTGGGCCTCAGTTCCCCCATCCACACAGTGAGAGCGTTGGGCTTTGCTTCCTGATGCTCCTTCCAGAGCAAATACTCCAGGATTCTTTGCATGCCCCCTGACCACCCTCTCCATCCCCCTCCCTCCAGAGAACTGACCCTCCTCCTGTCCTTGGGCTTCCATCTGGTAACAGTTGATTGATTACACTTGTCTGTTTATACGTCTGTCCATCACTCTTACCCTGCCCCCAGTAACAGCACCAACTTGACTTTGACTACCCCCAGGGCAGATCTGGTGTCAATTCAGCTCTGTAACCTGAGTTTTTATCACAGAATTTGGCACCTAGTAGGGCCTCAATGCTGTTTGCTGAGGAAGAAAGGTCCTTACAAGGACCAAGGCTAAACCAGGAAGTCTTAAGTCAGGGGCAGGGTCTAGGCCAAGTTCTTTTGACAGACTCTTGGATGAGATAACCTTGCTGCCAAGGGCTGGAAGGAGTGTGGTTGGCATGACCCTTGTGCTTCCTACAGGGGGCAGGGTGGTGCCAAGGCCATTGTGTACAATCCTGGATCCAGCCTGGGCATGAAGGTAGAGCCAAGAAGTCAGCCCCATTGGTGGAGAGGCATAGCCAGCTCGTGAAGCAGCCAATGAACACCAACCATAGAAGCTGAAAGCAGCTGATCAGAGCCAGATGGGCCATGAAGACCTCCTCCTGGAAGAGCCTGGTGTCTCTCTCTGGGGCAGAGGCAAGCATAGGTGGGCAGAGTAGATATTACCAGGTACCAAGGTACCCTTTGAGCACCCTTACTCTAGCTAGGCCAGGAGACATGGAGGCTGGGTGGTTCAGCCATGGCTCCTCTGAGTATCATTTCCATTCGCAATAGATATTACCAGGGACCCTTGGCTCCCCAGCACATATGCCCTCCACCCCTGCCGGTATAGCTCCCAAGCCCCCAGCACTAGGCTCTGTCATCCAGCATCCTTTTCCTTCCAGAGAAGGCAAATGAAAAAGAAGTCTCCAGGTTCCCCAAATGTCCAGTATCTTTTCTATCCCCTGGGTTGTCAGAGTGTAGAACAGACACTAGATGGGGGAGTGGGTGCCCTGGCAGCCAATGCATAGTACTCACACCTAAGGAGACACTGGACCCCACCTTTTCGAAGCCTTTGCTTGCCACTTTGGCGGCGGTGGTGAGGGTAGCAAGGCAAGTAGGCAGAATACTAAACTTGGGAGTTAGGACCTGGATGTGAATTCTGCTCCAACCCAGACTCTGGATCTAAGCCACTATTTCTGACTCCAGGGGAGAGGCCAGCAGGGAGGGAAGACCAAGGGCTACCATGTTCTTTCCCACAGGTGCTGCAAGGCCCTCTATACTTCCCACTGCTGCTCTGGGAGTATTAGGAATAAAAAGGGTCTGGGTTGGGTGGATGCCCACCCCCATGATGTTGCTGTCCCTAACCACTGAGGTGCAAGTCCCTGGGCCAGACCCCTTGTGCTGAGCTGGACCCTTCCTGTCTGGCTGGTCTTGAAGTCCAATCTCTTTTCCATTTCCCTCTCACCTCCTCCAAGCCAATTGGCTGCCATAATCCAAGATGCTGGTAATTGGCAAAGTGAACACACTGGAATCAACCCTGATGTGAACTTGCTGTGAGGCCTTAGAGAAGTGACTTACCACTGAGGCCTCAGTTTTCCCATTGGGAAAATGGTCATAACCGAATCTTTCTAACAGGGTGGGCCTGTTCAGGGGTCGAGAGGTTCTTTCCGGAGTACAAATGACTCACTGTTTCCGCAGAGACAAATAGGGTCGGAGGAGTGCAGGAGGCCTCGGGCCCCGTAACATGTCCCCTAAGTGCCAGGATGATGGAGGATGGGAAGAAGATGTTGCTAGGTAGGTGGCAGATAGCGCCTTCCCTCAGGGGAAGACTCCGGGGGCCAATCTCACCCTTATCCACCCAACCCTCCAGAAGTCCTTATGAAAGGATTGCCATGACCCTGCCAGAGGGTGATCCTCATCCTCAGCTTGGCTGGGTCTCATTCTTCAGGAATTGAGGAAGATACGGCCCAGACACCATGGATCTCATTGCCAGACAGGACTGGTGGCCAGGGACCACCACACATCTCTCAAAGCCTGTTCTGTGTGAGTCCTGTCACTCTTGCCTGGAACTATTCTCCCCTCTTCCCTCTCCTCTCTCTCACAGCCTGGTTAATGTTTCTTTCTTCTTTACAGTCAGCCCAAGGCCAACACCTCCAGGAAGCCTCTCCTGAGCCTCACCCTGAGTCAGGCGCACTCCTCTCTGATCCCACAGACCCTTGTTCCTTCCTTCAGTTTGGGTTGTGCCAGCATGTGCTAGGGCTGGGGCTACCCTGATGGGCAGAGCTCCCCATCCATGGTTCAGCTTGTCCCCTCTCAGGTCTGCCTGCCTCGACCCTGGCATGGATACTCAGACAGGGCCTGGCACGGAGGAGTGCTCAGCAAATGCTTGCTGTGTGTGTGTGTGTGTGTGTGTGTGTGTGTGTGTGAATGGATGGATGAGTGAGTGAGGCTAGACCTCACCTGACTCTGAGTCCTACTCCCAGGAGCCCCTCTGCTCCTTGGTACCACCTGCTCCCAGATATCTTTTTTTTTAAGTTTCTTAATTGTTTTAATAAAACTTTACCTCGGGTTCAATTTATATGATACCTAAACAGCCATTTGATTCAGTTAATTTGGAGAGAAAAAAGTACAATGATATTGGGTGATCACCAACTTCCTATTCAACATCTTTTCTTTTTGCTTATGTAAGAAATTTTTGAGGTGGAAAGACAAGGGGAAGAGAGCAGCAAGGGACAGTGTGGTTGCCTGAGCCTGGTATTCCTACAGATAAGAATAAGTGAGCATCTGGGGCAATTAGCCCCTCCAGCTCAGCATTTGAGGATCCTGTGTCTGGGTGCCTGGTCGCATCAGGTACTCCTTGAGGTGGGGCCTCCACTCCTCCATTGGACCAGCAGCGCTCTCTCCCTCCATGAACAATTTCCTTGTCTGCCCTCCTAGCACCACCAGGATTGAAGAATGTTCTGAGAGGGTGAGCTACTGGGGGACTTGCCCTTGGGGCCAACATGGGGGAAGATGAGCCCTTCTTTTATCAAAGATGAGGTCTAGTGAGGCCTCACAGGGTTGGGATGTCAAACTTCTGTAGCTGCTTCTAGGTGGGAAGAAAACAGTTTAAAGGGCAGAGATGGGGAGATGAGATCTTTGAGGGCCTACCTCTGTGGCTGGATGAGCACTGGACTGGAAGACACAAATCCCAGGACCTAGCCTAGTTCTGCCCTAACCTTGGGGATATGTGGCCTCTACTGACTATTCTTTCTGGATCATTCTGCACATTAAACTCAAATTTGGAAGATGGAAGGATGCTGGGGGAAGGAGGGAGCCCCTTTCTAGATTGGGTAGTGGTCCAGAGAGCAGAGGGTTAGCTGAGAGTTCCTTCCATCCCCCACAGACTTTTCTAAGTAGAACTTACAAGTCCAGTGCCTACTCCTGCAGTTCACTCCCCACCCAAAGCCCAACCACCATCACACCCTGAAGATGGAGCTGTGGGATTTAGTCCTGGTGTCAGCTGCTGCCCCAAAGTCCTGCAGCTCCCACCCTAAAGCTCTGCCTTCAGTCAGGGCAGCACCTGCAGGAGCCCAGCAGGCCCCAGAGGATGGGGAAGGGCTCTCTTCCCAGGCCTGACCTCAGCCAGAACTTCCTCCAGGATCCGGAGGGCAAAGGCCCAGCACAGGCCCCTCCAACAAAGATTTATTGCTCAAGTCACCCCAGGGGCTGGCAGGGGTGAGGGGTGAGAGGCTTAGCAGTTACTCCAGACAACAGAAATCAAATTGGCTCAACCACAGCATAGAGTTCAGGATGGGAACACAAACTTGGAATGCTAAACCACACAGAAATGCATTCAGACAACAAAATGAGAGAGAGCATGAAGGAGGACTGGGAGGTGGGGGTGGAGGTGGGGTGGAGAGGAAGAAGAAGGAGCAGGGAAGGTGGGAATGAGGGAGGAATGAACCAGAAAAGTTGTTGTTGGGGGGCGGGGGGTAGTCAAGAAAACCAAACGACAAACCAGGAAACACAGCTTTGTAGCTCATTTGGAGAAAATGCAAGTTACAAATGAGTAGTCACTAAAATAAAGAAAGAAAAGGGAAGGGAAGAAAACCAACCAGAGTGAGACTGAGAGAAAGAGGAAGAAAACCACATTCAAACCAAGCAGAGTGGCAGGGCTTATCTGGAGATGGGAGCGAGCGAGCGCACAGCTGAGCTGGGATACCTACCTTCTCAGTGGTCAGGGACGGGAATGCAATAATAAAAAAGAAAAGAAGGTCTCCGCATTGGGAATGCAGAATGGGGAAAGACAGTGACTTTGAGCTGCGCTCCCCCTCTGAGTTGGCATATGGCAGCTAAGTGTGGCTTTTGGTCTAGTCCCAGGGACGGCAGGGGCCTCCTGCCCAGCCATTTCTGTTTGCTTTCCCCCCTCCCACCACAGGTTCCAATAGCCAAGCTTTTCTTAACTCTTTAAACAACAGAAAACCTCCAGAGGGCATGCAGGAAGCAGCTGATGGAAGCAGAACCACAGGGCAGGTGAAGGAGGGGCTTGCAGCCTGGGGAGAGAGGCCCATTTCAGGGGGGGATGGAGAGAAAGAGACAGAGAGGCTCAAGGAGAGAGAGAGAGAGAGAGAGAGAGAGAGAGAGAGAGAGAGAGAGAGAGAGAGAGAGAAGCAAAGGCAGAAGGAAGAAGGAAATAGAGACACAGAGAAAGGTGGACCCAGCCAGAAAGAAGAAAGAGAAGCTGTTTAAACAAGGCCAATCAGAGTGGACAGATGGGGTGAAGTGGGAACTGTGCATTTAAAAGGGAAGGCAACCACAGATTCAATGTGGAGGACTGATCCTGCCTCAAGTCAACCTTATTCCCTTTCCCCCTGGCTTCAGCACCATTTAGCAAAATTCATCCCTCCTGCTTTCTGGCTTCAGCCTAGAAGAAATGCCAAGGTGTCCCTTCCTATTCTGGCTTCCCCACTCCAGCCACGGTCACTGCTCTCCCCTGGGGTGTCGAGGAGAGAGGCCTTGATGAGACAGGTCAGGCAGTGCCATGGACACCTCTTCTTGGGGTCACTCTAGGCTTCCCATTTTGAGATGAAATTTGAACCAGAGGCCGAGGCCAGAGAGCCTGGGGGCTTTGCTCACGAAGCATCTCAGCAAATGGTGAGGCTTCCCTCGACACTCCCAATGCTAGGGCCAGGTGGAGCCAAGGAAGGGGCCCTACTCCTAAGGCTGCAATCCCTGCACACCCTATCTGGCCAGTTCGCTGGGCTTTGGACTTTTCTACCCCACATTGCGTGACCTTGAGCAGCTTCCTTTCCCTCATTGTGCCTCATTATTTCTTTCCCCACATGGGTTTGAACTGTGAGGGCTTAGGGTTCCCCGAGTTGCTAAAGCTGCAGTCATATAAAGTTGTGCAACACCAGGCTCACCTATACCCTGGGGAGTTCAGAGAGCCAACAACATCTAGAGGGGTCCCCAGGGGAAAGGTAAGAGCTGAGGCCACCAGAATCCACTTCCCAAATCCTCCTCCTCCTCCTCCTCCTCCTCCTCCTCCTCCTCCTCCTCCTCCTCCTATTCAGGCTCCTGAAGTGTGCTTCCCATTGACTACCATCTCCACATCTTGGCTGTGGCCAGGGTCTTGAGGTTAGAGGGTCTCCTTTCTAGATCTGCCTCTAAAATGCTGTGTGTCTTGAGCTGGTCATTTGACCTCTGTGAGCTGCAGAGAGCAGTAGGCAGCAGAACCCAGAAATCCCTTTGGGGGTTCAGCCCTGGCCTGGGATGGGACAACAAAGAGATGTTGGGAGCCAGCATCCTATGGCCTCAGTCTCAAAACCAGGATGGATTTTTTTTCTCCCGGTTGGGAGTGTCTGGCTTTGAAGCCCTCACCTGAACTAAACTCTCTCCGGTGTCTCCAGCACCCTCTTCCAGGCTCGCCCTGCCATGCCCAGCCATCATCTTATGCCAGACAGAACCGAGGAGACACAGGAAGCTCACTGCTCTGAATACAAACCCAGGGACTGGGACAAGTCTCTCCCTCCTTGGGTCTCCAGCTTCTCTCCAAAGTTCCTTATAGACAGGGACCCAGAGTACGGTTTGCACCACTTTTGTTCATTTGAAAGCTGAGGCAGTTCCACCAGTGCCCTTTGCCTGGGGTTGAGGGAAGGGATGGCTGCTGCAGATTTGGCAGAAGCTGTTGGCCTGGGCAACGATTTTTTTAAGTGTTATCTTCCCTTTTAAATTCTGATTACAAAGGAAAAATAATTATATAGAGGTATGCATATGATTAATGTTCCCTGAGATTCAAAAACCATTTCTGCATTAGGAGGAGAGGCTCCCACAGTAACGCACAAAAGCAAAATTCTAGAACAACAGAGAAGATAGAAAAAAACCCAGAGAGATAGTTTGCATTTCTGTACATTACAAAAGAAAAAGAAAAGAAAAAGAAAATACAAACAAAAATGAAATAAAATAACAGGAAGAGTTACAGAAACTTCCCCACCCTCTTCCCTTGCCACTAAACAAGAAATGGAATCACAATATTACCACGTTTCAAATGGGAGGCTAAAAACAAAAACAAAAACAGAAACATAGACGGGGTTAAGAATGGTGAGCTTTTCTTTTTCCATTTGTCTCTCTCTCTCTTTTTAAAGGTGAGAGTCCAAGAATATCACCCCCAGTGCTTTTCCCAAAAAACATTTTTGGTTAATGGCAAAGTCTATGACCCCCATCTCACCTCCCAGGAGGCAAGAGAGAACCAGCCTCATCTCACTTTAAGAGAGGCTCTAAGGGCAAGGAGGGGATCTGGGTGCAGGTGAGAGGCAGGGGATGCTCAGCAGTCTTTGAACTCCCAGAGCCCAGAGGGTAGAGAGAGAATTGGGGGACCATGTTTTGTGAAAGGAGTAACGAAGTGTTGCCTCCCAGGGCAATGTCAAAATGGAGTCCCACTTTGGGAGGGAGAAGATTGGGGTGCTGCCAAGGCTTCCTCCCCAGGCCAGCGGCTAGGCCACCTTCCCTGACTGCTTGCTCCTAGGGTCTACCTAGTTGCTGTGACCATTTTGTCTGCACATGCCCAGGCTCTTGTGGGGGCTACTGCTTAGGCATCCAAGGCTGGGGAGGGGACCAGCAGTGGGAAGGGGCCTCCTTTCCACCCTGACCTGGAAAAACATGCCTTTCGGTGCCTCCAGGAGAAGGTGTTTGGGGCACTGTGCTGTTCAGGCTTTGTGTCCATGGGGTAGGACATTGGGCATCATGTCTCACACCTGTCCCTGTCCTGTTTGCCCTCAGCTACCGCTGCGTGCTCTCTCCCACACCCAGGACAGATCCAGGGACATTGGTGTGATTCTTCCCAGGAGGCCCGACCAGGCCCCTCAGCACTCAAAAGCCTGGCACCCTGTCCAGGAGGGGCAGTTTCCACACAGGTAACGTCCTTAAACAAAAATTAACCTTGAGACCAAAAGCCTTTTGTCAGGTGCCCTTTGACTTTCCTTGCTGAGGTCCTGGACTAAGGGTATTTGAGAAAAGAAAGGGAGTGAAACGAAAACAGCCAAAAAGCAAAACGAAACTGACATGTACAGGTTTGCTCTGAGACCTGAGGTCTGGGGAGGAGCAGCGCCCCCTCTCCGCTAGGGTTTCTGGGCTGCCTGTGTGTGTGTGTGTGTGTGTGTGTGTGTGTGTGTAGGGGGGGCGGGACCTGCAGACTGCCCACCCTAAGTCCCCTGTGCCCGCCCACTGCCCCTGTCAGTGCTGTAGTCCCTTCTCCCTGAGGGGGCCTCTACACTGTACTCTAATATCAACAGACAAAAGGGGGCTACAGGCCTCTCCCATGGCCTAGGAGAACCCCTACCATCCAGCTGTGAGCTCCTACAATCACCACACCTGCCCACGGGTTTCAAGAAATCTGTGCGCCTCCTGGAGAATGGATGAGGACAGTTTTTGGGGTGGTGTTGGTGTGGTCTCCCAGGGAGCAATAGGTACACTGGGAGGTGCCTTAGGAAAGATGGGAACGTGGAACCCCCAGGTTTGAGACACCTGTCCAGATGAGGGCAGTGGCTGGGAA
>NW_005871093.1:6488379-6493104 GCF_000147115.1 Myotis lucifugus | reverse complement strand
GATGCCCAGGGGAGTCCTGTCTTAATGGCCACGCCCCCTCCCTCCTCAATATGCCTGGGGGAGGGAGGGCAAGAGATCTTGGCTCCTCTTCAGCTCCTTACCTAAGGTGTTCGCCGGGTGGTAACCGGCTGAGTGTCGCGGTGTAACCCTCTCTGACCTTCCCTTTCCAAGCTCAAGGGTGGCCCAAGCCTGCAGCACCCCCACCCACCCCAGGACACTAGAGAGCCAGGTGGGCATAACAACCAAGCACTCCAGGCCGCTCCCATTCAAGGGAGGGCGCAGGGGAGGGGGAAGCGGCGGCCTGAGGAAGGCGTGCAGCGCCCCCGCCCCGTTACACGCTCACTGCCTCCCCGCGGCGGCAGCGACTCCCCCGCCCCAGCAAGGCGCAGCCCGCGCGTCGCAGGAACCCTCTGCAAAGCCAGGCATACGTACATCTGGCGGGCTCTGCGCCAAGCCCGGGCGGCCCCCCTGCGCTCCGCTCCGCTGCCGGCTGCCTCCGTTCTGCTGGGGCGACCCCCATCCGCTGCCGCCTGACAGGGAAGGCGATCGGCTCCCGCTGGACCGCTGGCTGCCCGTCTTCCGACCTTCGCCTCGGGGCTTGGGGCTCAGCCTGGTGCAGGGGAGGTGAGGAGAGCCGGCGTGGGACGCCCCTCTACAAGAGGCCGCTTCCCGCAGGAAGGGCAGCTCCCTACCCGCCTTTGCACTGCGCCGGGAACGTTTCTATTTAGAGAGCCAAGCCCCACGCACACTGCCTTGATTTCCATTCAAGGTCTGGGATGCCTAGCCCAGTTCCAAGTTGGCACTGGCACTGCCCTGGTAAACTACCCACTGATTAATTGCTGCTTGTCTACCAGCCGGGCTCCCCAGCCTCGAGTATATTTAATACGCAGAAAGCCGAGCTCAGCCCCAGCAGAAAGCCGGGCTCAGCCACAACCTGAGCGCTCCCAGGGGCCCCGGACCTACCTGCTGGGCGATCTGGAATCACTGTCCTGGGAGGAGAGTGAGGGGCTGTGGGAACTTCCGCTGCTGTGGCGATGGGACCTCCGGCCTGGGGACTCGTGTGGCCTGGGAGAGAAACCAGCCTGTACCTAAGTTCTGTTTCCTGATGGAAGCCACAGCTGACCAATTCCCCCTCCCCAAGTCTCCTACAAAAATAATGCAAAGGCTGTCCACACTGGTGCAAAGCCCAGCCAGGCCCTGTGGGCCATTGGTGGGAATTAGGAGAAGGTGCCTTTTTCTCCAGATAACCCCAGCCCCCCAAGACCTCACTCGTCCCTCAGCTGTTGTTCTTGTGACCCTGGAGAGGTGCAGGGGAGTTATAAGGACTGAGCTTGAAAAGACCCTGGACCCGGAGGCAAGAGGCCTGGGTTCCAGTTCCAGCTCTGCCATTGACTCCACTCTTGAGGGCTCTTGGCTTACCCTCTGGGTCTGAATGTTTCCACCTGGGCAGGGGGTACAAAATGAACTACCTTCAAGAGCCTGATTCTGTGATTCCAGGGGGCCGGGTTTGCTGTGTGGGAAGAAGGGCTGAGGAGCTGGAGAATGGGGAAGAGTGCTCACCTCTTCCTCTCTTTGTTCTTCTCTTTTCTTTTGCTCTTGGGGCTTCGAGATCTACAGAAAGCAGAGGCTAGGTGACAGCACAGCCTGAGCCAGGCAGGGGAGAGTGAGCCTCCAGGGAGCCCAGCTCTCCTATGTGCGAACCTGAGATTTGTTCCCCCCTCTGACCTGAGCCTTCCTGGCAGATGTGGAATTGCCCATCCCACTCCATGCTCTGGTTCCTTCGATTCTGCCAAGTCTGTTCCTTCCTTCTCCAGTAGATCCTGGCCCATGATCACCTTCTGCCCGGGCCCTAACTGCCGCTCCCTCTGGGAGTGCTAAATGGTGATGTGGCCACACACCCAGAAGGAAGGCTGACCTGCCCTTACTGGTATCATCTGCATCAGTCTTGGGACAGACCCCTCTGATGAGTTTTCAGGGTGGGGAGTGGCCCTCCACACTTCATTTGTGTTCCCTATGCCCTAGGTCTCCTCGGATGGGGCCGCCTAGACAGAGCCCAAGCCTCCTGCTTCTCTGTTCTCTAGACTGTGGCCCAGCCCAGAGTCAGTCACCAGGGGCTTCGAAAATAAATGCTTTCCCTTGGGTGTGATTTTCCTGCCCTTGGGCATGATCTCCCTGCTTTTGGATTACTCCTCTGGACCCCTATCCCATCCCGTCCAGCTCTCTGGGGTGGGCCCCACAGCCCAATTCCTGCCTTTGATTGAGAGCCTTCTGATTAGCCCTCTAAGGTCTCACCTCATGCCGGGTCCCATAGGTCTCTCAGCCCCACCTCCCTGATGCCACCAAATTCTGACTCAATCCTCCAGTCCTGAACAGATGCTTTCTTCTGACCAAAAATGAGGTGATGCTAAGAAACACTGGGAGGTATTTCTCACAGGATCAAAAGGAATGGGAGGCAGATCTGGGAAGGAGCAGGGATGAAGTGAGGGGGCAAAAGTGTGGGTGAAGAACCCATGTTGCATGCTTGGGGCCTCAGTCTCCCCATCTGGAGCTGGGGACTCGGCTTCTCCTCAGGGCTGCTGGGAGGGGCTCTGGCTCTCATGCCAACCACAGGGATGTGACTGCCCCACATCTTTCCCTCCATGCTGAGTGTTCTACTTTCTCCACCCCTGCTTCTGCCTGAGCTCCTATCTTTCACTTCCTCCTGTCCTCTCTCCCAATCCATCCTGAGTAAGTCACTGTCCTGCTTCAAAGGTTCATGTTGGCTCCCAGCCCTGCCTTGGTGGAGGCCATCTCCATAGCAGTCAGGCCTGTTGGGGGTTGGCACCTGCCCCTCAAGATTCTCTACCTCTAGCCACAGCCCACCCACTCTGTCTCTGCCAACTGAGGCATCCTTCTATCTGGCATGCCCTTTTCCTGCAAATTCTGCCTTCTAACTGACACCTCTACGGACACACCCCTTGGACACTGGGCCTGCTGTATTGTCTGGAAATTCTTGGGGGTCCTACATCAAGGCTGACTCATGGGGCAGGCAAGGATTGCAAATCACTGGTCTTCATTGTCCTCCCCCCCCCCTCAGTCCCCTGCCTGGGGCTAAGAAGGAGTCCCTGGAGGGGGAGGGCAGAGCAGGGCAGGACCCTCAAAATCCCCCCTCCCATCATGGCTTCCTTTGGGCCTTGGTCTCTGCAGGGGGGCACCAGCCTCTAACTATATCCTCCTATCACACCGCCATAGGGCACCGCTCACCTGTGCCGTCTCTTCCTCCTGGACCCAGAATCAGACCTGTAGGGCCATACAAGGGTTCTCTTGAGTCCATCTGGGGTGACTCAGGGACACCCAAGCAGCACAGCCCTGGTCCTGGGCCCCATGGAAGTGAGAGGAAGCCCCAGGAGAGGGAGGGTACCTGTCTTTGCGGTGCTTCTTCACACTCTTCTTCTTCTTGCGCAGGGGTGAGGAGCTCCCACAGCTGCGGACAAAGGGGTGGGAGGTGGGCTCTAGTGAACTGGGGCCTGGGAGGTGGAGGGGCAGCTGGAATGGCTAGGGAAGGCTGGGTGCCTAGGGCTCAAAGCTGGAAAGGGGATTCCAGGCCATGAAGCCAGCTGCCTGCTGTACAGAGTGAACCGAGGCCCAGAGGGTTGGCAAGGTCCCTGAAGGTAGTTGATGGAACTGCCCGTGTTGTTCCTGGTCACCCTTCTAGCCTCCTTGGCATTGTGAGAGGGGGCTGTTCAAACCAAAGGCTGGAGGCTGAATGGTGGGAGTTCTGGCCTTGGTGGGGAAAAGCTGCTGGTGTCCAAGGTCCAGGTGCTGAGGTCCAAGGCCTCCTGCCTCTGGAGATGGCCCTGAATCTCACCCACCCACAGACAACCCCCCCACCCCAACCCTTCCTGGTCCTTGCCCGCCTTCATCACTGACCTGCACTCCGAGTCTAGTCTCCTCTTTTTGCTGAGGGCCAGGGGAGAAAGAAGGACAGACAGTTGGATGGGGTTAGTTGGGTCCCCAGACGATTGCCAGGGTCTCACTCAGGACAGGGGAGAGGGAACCACAGATGAGACCCTGGCAAACCCCTTCAACCCAGGCCACTCACAGAGGGGTGGGGAGGGCAGGGCTACTGGGGAAGGGCAGAGGGGTACCCATCAGGTGGACAGGGTCAGTGTGTCTAGTTCTGGGGCAGAGGGTCTGAGAAAGAGGCCAGCGTATCCGGTTCTGAGGTCTGGGGCGGGTGAGTGCCGACGTGGGGACTCAGAGGGGACGTGGTGAAGGGGAGGAGCTAGTGGAGTGCGGGCCTGGTAAAAGGAAGGGGATTGAGTGAAGGCGGGGTCAGTAGGGGGAGAGCACTTCGTTAGGGGCCGAGGCTCAGCGAGGGCGGGCTCACAAATGCGGCGGTGGGTCCCAGCAGACTCCGTGGGAGGGGGGACCCACCGCGCCCCTCCCGCCCCCCGCAGCCGGCGGCGCTCTCACCGGCTCCTCCGGTGGCTGCCTTTCTTTTTCTTCTTCTTGGGAGGGGGCGAGGCCGAGCTGCTGGACCAGTGCTTGGTCCTGCGGGAGAAGGGGCGGGGCGGAGGTGAGGGGGCGGGGCTGGCGGAGGTGAGGGGGCGGAGCGGAGGTGAGGGGGCGGGGCTGGCGGAGGTGAGGGGCGGGGCTGGCGGAGGTGAGGGGGCTGGCGAAGTTAAGGCTGGGGCAGGGCTGGACGAAGTAAGGGGGCTGTCCGCCCGCCCACCCGGACCTGCC
>NW_005871093.1:6401858-6488167 GCF_000147115.1 Myotis lucifugus | reverse complement strand
GGTGCCATATTTTGCAAAAAGAGAAAGAAAAGAGCAGGGAGCCCTCCCCGTCTAAGTTCCCTCTACAAGTCTCTCCCTCTCTCATCAATGAGCCCCCTCCTCCTGAGTGAGGCCCTCCCCTATTGAGTCCCCTTCCCGCACAGACTCTGTCCCTTAGTCCCGATCATTGCACCCCCAATCCAGCCCTCTTTCCCCTCACTGAGCCCCTTTCACGGATCCCTGTCCCCTTTACCCTCACTGCCCCATTCTCCAGCCCCTCTCCCCTCTCTAAGCCCGCTCATCCTCTCCAGCCTTCCTTTTCCCTCACTGAGCCCCCCTCACTGATAAGGTTTTCCTTAACCCCGCTGTCCCAGTCCCTGAGCTGCCTCCCCCTGCCCACCCGACTGCCTCCCTCCCCCAACCCCTCCTTCCTCCAGCCCTGGCTGCCTCTCTAAAATAATCATAGCTTCCCCTCGCCCTCCTCTCCGCAGCCTCCAGGCTCCGGAGGCCGCCTTGCTCTTCTGCTGCCGAGCTGTCATCAATCACTGCCTGGCGGCAGCACTCCGCCTCGAATGCTCCCCATCCATCTTGCAGAGCTCTCCCCTACACCCAGCAGGGCCCCTGGTGGTCCTGGCCCTGCTCTTGGTTCAGGAGCCCAGCCGTCAGCCAGATGTTTGCACCCTGCGGGCATGTCAGAGAATGACGCTTTTTTCCAAAAGGCAGCTGGACTTAAGGCAAGCGCATGAGTTTTGAAGCTGCAGTTGTGCCATCATCACACACGGTCCCTAAGTCATTGTATGGCCTGGTGCCTGTCTGCCCCCTCTCTGAACCTCTTCTCCAAGATGAGAGTGATAACTGTGTTATCGGGCTTTGGGAGAATTCGCTGAGGTAACCGGTGCTTTGCAACTTTGCCTTTTAGTAAACACGCCCAGAAGCCACCCTCTAAAAGCCCAGCTCCAGGGTACCGGTTCCAGGGTGGTGCCCCCCCCAACCCCCACTATTTTTCATTCCATACTGGCTCAGACAATGCCCCTTCTGCATGGAGGCTCAGTTACCCTCCCTCATTGCACCCCTAATCCAGCTCTCACCTGGCTGGATTCCATTCACTTGGCTCATTCTTCCCCTGCCCTGAGAGAGAGAGAGGCCAGGACTTGGATGGCAGAGTGTTAAAAACATGACATGAGCTTTGGATTCACACAGACAGGTCTGAATCCAGGCATGACCAAGCTCACTGAGCCTCAAGGCCCTTATCTATCCAATGAGGAAAGAATATCCCAGCTTTGAGCAGAGGATTAAGTGAGATTCTGTCTTTGAAGCTCCTGTTGTCCCGTTGTCCCCCCACTGCTCCCCCCGACATGGTCACCACTGTTAGATGGGGAGCTCAGTCTGACACTCACATACCAACACCTCCTCTTGCAGGGAGAAAAGCAGTTGTGACACATGAAAGAGATACAGGACAAGAAAGGCAGACCACAGTGACAGAGGAAAAAGAATCTTCAGAAACAAATCTCCAGCAATCTGCTAATCTAGAATCTCAGTGATGCCATTCGGTTCCCTAACGTGACCCTGGCAGCCTTGAAGTCATCCAGGTAGTACAGGAGGCTTTTCTGGAGTGATGGGGGAGAGGCTCATGTCATTCCCCCCACCCCCACAGAGTCAAACACCCCCACATCCCTTCACTCAAACCTCTGTGCTCTCCCCACGCTCCTCTCCCAAAGCCAGTGGCCTCCCACCTCCTGTCCCTGTCCCTGAAATCCCCAACTCACCCCCCACAGCCCTCAGCCACACAAATGCCTGACACATAAAAGATAGTCTTTAGCAAAACGTAAGGGCATTCCAACCTTGTTTGGAGCCAGTGAGAGAGGGGGCTTCCGCTTATCTGGACACAAACATGAGGACGGCTATTGACAAAATAAAATAGCTCAGTTTGGGCGCTGCCTTCTGCAGAGAGCCCTTCTTGCCTCCTAACATCCTAGCTGAGTGAGCCACTGAGTGAAGGCCCTCACTGAGCCCCACCCCTCACTGTGCCCTCCTTAGTCTGCTGGCCACCCCCTTTCTTCCTCTGTCCTGGGTCAGAACTCTCTCCCCTCTACCCCATCCTCCCTCCCCAGGCCCTTGTCATTTGGCCTCTCTCGTTCTTCAGTCCCTTCTGAGAGGTTTACTTGAGAGCAGGCACAGGGTATGAGTAGCAGGCTCAGGGGAGGCACAAGGTCTCAGAACCTTCTGGTAAGACCTGTTCTGGGAGTTCCAGGGATGTCAATGGGAGTAGGCCTCTTTTGCTAGTTTTGTGGGGCTGGTACCACCACATCTGCTTTGAAGATCTCCCAGGGTTCTCCTATCCTGCCTTTCCTAGATGACAGTATCACTAACAACAATATTTTCTAATGTTTAAATAGTTCTTTGCAGCTCACAAATCCCATGTAGAGCTACTTAGAAAAATGGTCCCTCCCCCCATTTTATAGATGAGAAAACGGAGGCCCAGAGAGGTTAAGGAACATCCCCTACGGTTTTGGGACCTTTGAGTAAAGAATGTAAGTTCACCTGTGCAATTGGCTTTGAGAAGTGCAAACAGGATAGCCCTTGACTTAGCGGCTGGGCTTCCCTGCTGTAGGTGTTCGCTCAGCTGTCCCCTCCCTACTTTGTAGACACATTTGAGGGGGTGTGTACTGAACTCTAGATTTGTTTAACATTTCCTACTCTTTTTTTTAAAATATATTTTATTGATTTTTTACAGAGAGGAAGGGAGAGAGTTAGAGAGTTAGAAACATCGATCAGCTGCCTCCTGCACATCTCCTACTGGGGATGTGCCCACAACCCAGGTACATGCCCTTGACCGGAATTGAACCTGGGACCTTTTAGTCCGCAGGCCAATGCTCTATCCACTGAGCCAAACCGGTTTCGGCAATATTTCCTACTCTTAAGTTCCTGTTTGTGGTCTAGTTTACTTCTCAGCACGTCCATGAAATCGGCAGGGGAGGCATTCCTTCCTGTGACAGAACAAATCAAGCCCAGGTAACTGACCAAAGCAGGCCCAAAAAGTCTACTGCAGAGGGACCAAGAACACATCGAGGATGAACACAGCACTGCACAGGACACATGCTGGACGGGCTGCCACGGGCAAGGTTCTGACCTGGGAAAAGACCGCCTGTCACGTGCCCTTCTTCCCGCCAGCAGTTTTGCTAATTAACTGGTTCTGTTTTCCATTATCCAGGAGCATAATGGCCAATTGACAGATGAATGAGTCCAGACAGAAGAGGGGCAGATCCCAGGCAAAGGCTCTGCCCTCTCTGCTCCTGTTCATTCACTCAGCCAGTGTGCCAGGCCTGCCAGGGGCCTGGAGGGAGGGGGGTTGTGGGGTTTAGTGACGGCAGGAAAACAGATGAGTCAGGCCCGAGGCCTCTCCTCTATCTTCTCAAAATGCCGGGCAAAAATATAACACTGTGCATATTATAATTACTAATGCAAGTGCCAGGTACTATTCTAAGCACTTTACATGTATTTAATCATTTAATGCTCAGAACAAGCCTCTGATGTGGGTACCACCATTAATATTCCCATTTACAGATAAAATAATGAGGCACAGAGAGGTCACACTCCATCTAAAATTAGATGCACAGAAAGAAAAGATGGATTTTCTCACTGTGTTAGAAAGTAGCTTATGAATTTTGTTCTCTATAAACCCTCTATTCCAAACATTTTGTTGTATTATAAAACTATGAAAACAATTATTCTTAAAAGTTGTCATTGTCTATTAGAGTAAAAAAAGAAAAAAAGAACTGACAGCAGCCCCAAGAAATAAAGAAAACATATGCATTCCAAAGAAGAGAAGGTTTTACTTTTATCCTGGCAATATGGGCAAAGTGATTTTTAGAGGCAGCCTTGGATGATGGGGTGTTTTGAGTCTGTGCAGAAAAGGCTAGGGTGTTTGAGGCTGAGGGCCCAGAATGAGAAAAGATATGGGAATGAGAACATACAGGGCATAGCTGAGAATTGCCAGTAAGGTCACGCTGGCTGCTGTGTGATGCTGAGAGTGGGAGACCAGGCTGGGTCTAGTGTGTGGAGGCCTTGAATGCCAGGCCAGGGAGTCCAGACTTGATTGCATGGATGATGGGGAACCTACAGAAGGTTTTGGGGGCAAAATAGGATTCCCCACACCAATCATTTCCAAAGACAAAAGTCTCCAGATCTCTGAGACCTCACTATTTCTCTCCATCACCTCTCCCCCAGCTGCTCCACTGTTCTCTCCACATTTTCATCCATCTGATCATCTTTCAAAGGGTAAAGTCTCCATGCACCTGACTGACCACATCACACCTTCCACTGGCTCCCACCATCTGTGGGATCACACCCAGATACTGCAGCAGTGTGATGTTCTGGTATCCAGTATGGAGGGCAGACAGGTGGAGTGTTGGTTGAGGTGGGACTGCCCCAAGAGACTGTCACTCAAACCAGTCAATCAACTTAAGGAAGACTGATGACCCCTGGGGATAAAAAGCTCTGGGAGTGACTCTGTCTTTGTTGAGACCTTTTCCTGAGTGGGAGTTGTCATGGGCTCTTACAGTTCGTAGACAGTTAAAATCAGACAGACAGACACACACACACACACACACACACACACACACACACAAGGTGGAAACCCTTCAGCTGGCTCTTCTTTGTCATCTTACTCTGAAAGGGCATTGAATTTCTACACATCTCAAATTACCCGTCTATGAGTGCGTGTGGGGTATCAGGGTCAGGAAGCCAAAGGCATGAGCACGGGGACTGCTGGGTGGTCAGAGGGCTTTATAAATCCCTGAGAGAATCTCACAGTTGGCAGAGAGGGTGGAGAAACTCAGGCAGAGGGGAATAAGTTAAGATCAATCTAACACTCGCCATTGCCAGGCCTCCCTGTGATCATGGGGATCGTGGATGTTATGGATTGAATGTTGTGTCCCCTCCAAATTCATATGTTGAAACTGTAATCCCAATGTGATGGTATTAGGAGGCAGGGCCTTTGGGAGGTAATTGGGTCATGAGGGTGAGCGCTTATGAATGGGACCAGTGCCCCTATAAGAAGAGACAAGAGCCCTAACCGGTTTGGCTCAGTGGATAGAGCGTCGGCCTGCGGACTCAAGGGTCCCAGGTTCGATTCCGGTCAAGGGCATGTACCTTGGTTGTGGGCACATCCCCAGTAGGGGGTGTGCAGGAGGCAGCTGATCGATGTTTCTCTCCCATCGATGTTTCTAACTCTCTGTCCCTCTCCCTTCCTCTCTGTAAAAAAATCAATAAAATATATATTTTTTTTTAAAAAAAGAAGAGACAAGAGAGCTAGCTTTCTTTTTTGTCATGTGAGGATATAAGAAGGTCGCAGTTTACAACCCAGAACACATTTCTCACCTGAACCTGACCATGATCTCAGATGTACAGCCTCCAGAACTGTGAGAAACAAGTTTTTGTTGTTATACAACAAAGCCACCCAATCTCTGGTATTTTTGTATAGTAGCCTGAGCTGACTAAGATAGTGGTGCTGGTCATCTATTGGTGATACATGTCTGTTGTGTGCTAGTGACTATTCTTCACATTTACATTCATTGTCTCATTTAATTTCCTCAACAGTCCTATGAGGTAGGTACTAATGTCTCCATTTTATAAGTAAAGAGGTGGAAGCCCAGAGAAGTTAGGGACCTGTTCAAGTCGCACAGCTGGGGTGTGGTGGAGCAGGAATCCATAGCCCAGGCGGTTAACATTGAACTTAAAGGTTTGGACAGGTGGAGTGTCTGACACCAGAGCCTGCACTCTCCCTCCACTGCCCCACACTCTGAGCTAAGAATTGAAGGTCTACAATAAGGCACGTACAGGACCAATCTCATCTCTGTGCCTCCGGCCTTGGGTTCAGCACCACAAACAGCTCCTCACAGCCCCTGAGTTATCTAGGGCGCACCATCAGCAATCCTTAGTTGGCTATAGTCACTTTTTGGAGTGATATTTTCACACCATACTGGCTGCCTGAACTAAAAGAAGCGGGGTCCCAGGATCCTGCCAAGTCTATATTGTCTTCTGCCTCCAGACCAGGAGTTCTCCCTGACTGTCAAGTCTTCCAAGGACCCTTTCCTGACTGACAACCCTAGCCTGTCCCCCTCAGTTTTCCAACTGAACATGCACAGGGCTGAAAGGTTCAAGTGGCCACATTGTCAGGAGCTGCCAGTAATTCCTGGTTTCAGGTTTCAGGTTTGTGTTCCCACCCAGAGAGCAGGAGGCACGTCTTCCCCTTCCTCTCCTCCCTCCTCATTGCACTAGCTCAGAGTTAGGCATGCAGCACAGATCCTCAAGGACATTTCTTTTGATGGTGGAGACACTGCAACACTCCCATGGCATATTTCTCAGTGCGTCCCAGTTCTTAAATGCATCATTCACTTGTTCGTTCACTTAAGGAAAGATAAGATCAAGACTACTGGAAAAGACCTGGGAATCATCCACTAACAGGAGAGCGTTCAGCTGTAGAAGGGATAAGATTCCCCCAGGAGAAGAGGGAAGGCAGAAGGAAGGAAGAGACCCGAGGACGTGACAGAACCTTGTGGGGAGGGGCACCAACCTATAGGAAGTGGGCAGGAATAAGGGAGACAGCAGAAGCCATCAGAGGAATTCGCAGTGGAAGCCAGGGGGGGAAGTAGGTTTTCAGAAGGGGAAGCATAATGGTGGAAACACAACTGCCAGAGAGGTCAGGCCCACAGCATGGTAGAGGCCATAGCCTGAGCAAGTCACCACATCTGCATGGCTTAAGGAAGTGGAGACAAAGCATGCCACACACTCCAGAAAAATTTGATTAAGCCCTAGCTGGTTTGGCTCAGTGGATAGAGCGTCAGCCTACAGACCAAAGGGTCCCTGGTTCGATTCTGGGGAAGGGGACATGCTGGGTTGCGGGCTCAATCCCCAGTAGGGAGTGTGCAGGAGGCAACCAATCAATAATTATCTCTTATCATTGATGTTCCTATCTCTCTCTCCCTCCCTTCCTCTCTGAAATCAATAAAAATATATTTAAAAAATTTTTGATTGAGAAAGGAGAGAAAAATGTGGGCTGGTAGCTGGAGGAGAAAGCAGAATTGAGGAAGGACAATAACTAGATTAACAGGAAAGAGCCCAGGGGAGGGAAAAGGGCAGGCCTGAGCTGGAAGGGCCCAGGGAAGGTGGCAGGTAGAGTCCAGAGGAGGCCTCACACCCTCACACTGGATCGGAGGGGAAAGGGCGGATGAATTCCAGAGGAGTCCTGGGTGATTTGAGGGGACACCAGTCCGAAAGCCAGGCCCTGTTGGGTTTGGAGGTGGTGCAGGCAGCAGCAGGAGGATCTGGTTTACCAGGAGGTTTGAGAGAGGAAGAGAAGGGCTGCCTTGCTTTGTAAGGAACTGGCTGGCATGAGGGGGAAGGCACAGGAGCTGTTGAGGGCTGCTGGGAGTTCTGGGGGGGCTGGAGAGAAGGAGTTAGTGGTGGCATCACCTATTCCCACCAGAGAGGAAGAGGGAGAGGCCAACTGGGCCTGGCTCCCCACGTCACCTGTGAACCCCCCACAAGCCTGAGGCTGCTCTGACTCTGCTTTCACTCCTACCCAGGCCAGAGAGGGGAGGTTTAAGTGAGGTAAGAAGCAGGGAATGCCACAACGGGCAGGGACACTGAGGCTTTGCAAGGGGAAGATCGATCAGAGTGAATTCAGTGACACCCAGTGCACACTGCCTGCCAGGCATCTGGCCACCCAGACATGCCTGGACACTGGGGCAGGCCTCCCATGGCAGGCTGCTCCATTCTGTACAGTTTTGAGTGGTCCCCAGTTCTTCTCTAAATGAGACAAAGTTGACCTCCCTATAACTTCCCTGTTTATCCAAAGCCCTCCTGGGGGCCTATAACCCACCAGTCCTGTGACAGGTGTCTCCTGCCCTATGACAGGTGCAGAGATGTCACACACACACACACACACACACACACACACACACACACCCCAGCTCATGCTCTCTTTCTCTGACAAGACTTTGGCCACGCTAACAATGGCATTTGGTGTGTTGAGTCTTGCTTTCGAGAGTACATGTTTACTCTGGAGGCCATTGTATGGGTGGTAAGAGTTGGGGCACAGGGACTACCTTGGGGTCCCACTGTCAACCTATGACAGTGCTTGGGGTCAGAACATTTATCAGGTTTCCTGATTTGCAGCCTATGATTCCCTGACCTGAGATCTGGGCTGCCTCTCCCACTGTTGGGCCATAGATAGAACCCAGGGAGCAGGGGCAGGTCCCAGTGATGCCCTGGTGCCCTGCCTTGTGCCTGGGCCAGGCTGGAGCTTCCAGTGAACAGAGTCCATGTCTCTCTTCTCTTCCTTGCAGATCCCCAACTCTCAGAAGGAGCATTTGGAAAGGCCCCTCTGGCACGAAGCTGCTGTCTGAGCCTGCACCCTCCCTTCCCCTGCCCCCACACAGGTGGCACTCACATGTGGCCTCCAGGCCGGTCCTCCCTCGTGAGCATTCCCTCCTTCTCCATCAGCATCTGCCGGAAAGTCCTGACCTTCTGCCGGGTTTCCTCCTCAGAGTACCTGCAGGGGTGCAGGGAGGGTGATGACTGCTCTCTTCCTGCCTGTGTCCTCCCCTGCCCCTCCCCCAGCCGTGTCAAAAGAGCACTTTCCAGCTTGGGATGATCTGTACAAGCAAGGCTTTCAACGCCGCCGCCGAGGAAGCTCAAGGCCTGCCCACTTTGTACCAAAGCAGCCAACCAACCAACTAAACAAACAACCAGCCAGGCAAACAAATAAACGAAAGGAAGATCTGTTCCCAGAGGTGGGCAGACCAGCGAGGTGAGGCTATGCTCTTCCCCTGGCCCTCACCCACCCCCAGGGCAGGCCCCCCTCCCACATCCCGACGACATTCACTCTGGACACATTTCAGGGAGAAGTGAGAATCCATGGCTTTTTTCTGCTTTCCGAGCCTCAGGGACATCTGATCCTCACAATAACCTTGGGAGGTTCTTCGAGCATCCCCATCTCTGCAGGATCAAGGCTGCCAAGTGGCTTGCTGGGGATCCCAGTGCTAGATCCATTGTCTCTCTCTGTGTGGGTGGTGGGGTGGGGTGGATGAAATCTGTGCCTTGAATGGAAGGAAGTTCTCACTTTTCTCCTCCCTTCTCCCTTCCTCCCTGAGCCAGGTCTCAGGCTAGGGATCAAAGGCCAGAATTCTCTACTCCTTATCCTCACTCCTACACCCTGGAGTCAGTCTTCACCCTCTCTCACTGCTCCACTGTGACAGCTGCTCCCCGTTATTGGGCAAACAGGTCTCAAGTGTGAGTGTGACCATCATCTCCTATTCTCCTCTCTCCTCATATCTCTTGAGGTCAAGCCTCTCAGCCGAGGCCATGTGGGACAGTGATTAATGGGTGAGGCAGGAGAGCCAGGCAGTCCTATTTTTGAGTCCTGGCACCCCCTCCCCGCCCCCCCAATTGCCTAGCTTTGTGACCTTGGACAAGTTCATACACTTCTCTTAGCCTTAGCCCTTACATCTGTGACATGAGATAGTAACCTGCCTTTCAAGGTTATCATAAGGATTAAGAGAGATGATGCATGTACAGTCCTTTGCCCATCACATAGTAGGTGCTCAATAAATCATAGTGATTGAGGATTTTTTGTTCCAGAGTGATGGGAACAGAGGGTCTAGCTATCCCAGGCTCTCCGCCGTTTTCTACTCCAGACCCCTGCCAGACCAGCAAGGTCCCAGGTCAGGAGCCACCTGGACCTCTTCACTCTGCATTCCCAGGAGGCAAAGGCTGACATGGAAGGGAGGCTGGTACCCAAACCATTCACTCTTTGTGGAAGTGGCAGCCTCTGCCAACTTCAGGCCACACAGGAGGCCTGGCTAGCATTGGCCAAACCCTCAGACTAAAAGTCAATAATGTCTGTGTCCCTCGTCCCCACTCCACGGTATGGGAAGGACATGCCAAATTTGTTCCTGCTTTGGGGACTTCCTGGGTTGCCCTCTGGGCCTGGGGTGGGATGAGGAGACACTGTATTTTACAAGATTTCCCCAGAGTGGAAAATGTTTCATTCTGCTGTCCTTGCCCAGACCTAGGGCTCCTAGATAATCCCTTTCTTTGTCATTAATTTGATTTTCACTGTAGCTCTGAGGGGGTGGATAGCCTCACTATTCCCATGTTATAACAGGAAACGGAACAAGGGAGAGGGGAGGGCTCAAAGCTCCACGCCCAACTAGGCCACCTTGCCACCACCACCATTGCCATTGTGTCCTCACAGGAAGGGACCTCGGTAGGGTGGGTGGGGATGTTTGTGGTGGGGGTGAGAACATCACATTGCACAGGCTGTGGGCTCTGTCCCCACCCCTATGGTGATTGCAGGCTGCACACAGAGGCTACCCTGGAAGGTGTTTCCAAATGCAGCATCAATCACCAGTGAATTAGCCGGCCATCCATCAATATTAAGGAAGGGATTGCTTTTTAATGAGGCCAAAGAATGCGTGTTCCTGTGACTAGTGGGAATATTTGTCAAATGCCTGAGAACCTGGTAAATAAACGCGAATGAACCAGTGTTTCTAGAAATGGATATTAATGACTAGCTTTGGTAACAGGGCAAGGGTCCCTAGTGTTTGTGGAGCACTTGCTGGGGACTGACTGGGGGCAGAGGAGCCCTGTCATGCCTTAGTCCACAGGACCCTCAGGACAATTCTGGAAGGCAAGTAATTGGGGCTTGCCCAAGGTCACAGGCTTGGGCTAAAAGCCTGGATTGTTGGGTTTCAGAGTGGCTGTGGCCTTCACCCACCAGGCTGCAACTAAGAGATGGGAGGGGAGGGGGATGGTGACTGGAGAGCTACCTTTGCGGGAGACTCCAGTCTAAGGACCACCTGCAGTAAAGATTGGGTGGGAGGAAGGGCCCTGACTGAACATCTGGAGACGTAGTGGGTGCTTCCCAGAGAGGTACAGGTCCTTAATGCCTGGGGACTGACAGCAATGACATGGCCAAATGTCACCCCCTTCCATCAAAGGCTGCCTTCCCCTGGTAAAGGTCCTCCCAAGTGCAGCGAGGGGCTGGGCTCATGGAGGAGGAGGGGGTTCAGCCAGGGGAAAGAGGGGTGGGGAGGGAGAGGAGCTTCCTGAGGAATGTGCCTTAGGGTTCCCTGAAAGAAGTCATCCCTTCTGTTCCCTACCCACAGCCATGCTCCCTTCACTCCTCTCCCCTCAGCAGGGTTTGCAGGTTTAAGGTCCTGGGGCTCTCTCTGCAGAAGGAAACGCCATCCTATTCCCTACTCAACCCTGCCCCGGGGATCTCCTTTCTTCTGCCCACATCCACAGCTCATGGAACCTGTTTTCAGCTGCCAGCAGAGGCCTCCTTTTGGTCTGTTTTCAGTAGCCTTCCATCCATCACTCTCTGAAGAGACCCTACCTCCCCCGTCCCTCAACCTGGTCCCCAGCTGGAGGTGAACACCAAGCCCTGTGCCCACGTTTTTTCCTTATAAACCCTGCAGGAGGCCCTGGACCCGGGTCTGCCTTTCCGATGGCCTTCCTGATGGCCTTCCACTGGTGGTTCTCTCTGTTTGAGTCTCAGTGTCTTCCTGGGCTCCACAGGGACAGTGAACCGTGTCTTGCTGCCTCTTGAGGAGTCCAAGAAGACTGGATGGACAGACAGAAGTATGGTTTGGAAGGACTGCTGTATATAGGCTGTCTGCCCCGATGTGGCTCCAGGCCCAATCCCACCCACTGGCATTTCTGATTTCTCAGCTCACTGATAGTGCATATCTGATGGACAGGCCCTGCTCCCAACTCTGTCTCTCTCCACAGCCAGCTCACTCCTTTCAAAGTACTCAGGACAGATGCAAAAGGGAGCTTTGGGACTAGCAGCTTTCCTTGGAGCTGCACAAATGGGTAGGCTTTGCTCCTAGGTTTTTTTGCTTTTTTTGTCTTCAGCCTCATGTGGAGGGCTGTCTTCACTAGACTTGCCAGGGAGGTCCCTCACAACTCCTCCTTCTCAGCTGGACAAACTCCTACTCATCCTTCAAGGCCCATTCGAACGTCTTCTCCTCTCAAAACCTCTCCTCTGAGCTCCTGAAGCACCTGGCCCTCTCCTGTCCTGTCCTGTCCCATGATTCTAATCTGTTTGTGATGGAGTTGGTTGTTAACGTGCTTGTTTCCCTTTTGAGATGGGGAGAGACTTTGAGGAAATAATTCCGATCCAACTCTGGGTCCCAGCATGGCTCAGCACAGTGCCCAGCACACTTATGTGCCCCATGACTGGTTCTCACCTAGAGAGGATGAAACCAAGCTTCCAGATGTGGCTGCCAACAGCATTCCTTTGCTGAAGCCACAGGAAGCCCTCGCACATAGTAAGGGTCCATTGTGCTTTCTTGTCTGGCTGCAGCCCGTGCTTGGCAGCGTAGGCGCTCGAGCCGCCGGTTTTATAGAAGGGGAAACTGAGGCATGTTTACAAGCCTCTCTCCCCCACTGGACTGGACTGGATGTTTTTCAAAGGCATGAGTTGTGTCTCCTTGGCCTCTGTGAATCTGAGCTGGACATAGAGTGGGTGTTCATGACAGTTTATTGGCTGAATGAACATGTAAATGAATAAAAAGTTCGGTTGGGTTTGCAATGGTGCCACTCCTACTATTTCAGACTCCCTTCCCTTGGTCCCTTGCCTGACTGGGCTCCAGGGTCCCCGACACTTGCCTAGCTCCGCCCTCCACCCCGCCCCGCCCCCGCCCGCTGGCCCTGCACGCTCACCCCTGCTCCTCCATCATCTCCTGCAGCTCCATGCACTTGAGCTCCACGCGCCGCTTGCGCTCGTGGTCCAGGATCTCGCGGTGCGCGCGCTTTACCAGCCCTGGCTCGGCGGCGCGCATCTCCTCCTCGGTCCGCGGCCAGTTCCCGGAGGAGGCGCCCGGCTGCGGGAAGCCGTTCGCAGCATCGGGCGGGGACGGCATGCTGGCCGCCCCGTTGTTCACGGTGGAGGACATAGCGGCTGGCCCCGGAGCTGCTGGCCTCGGGCCTATGGGACAGACACAGACACGAGGCGAGATGGTCACTTCTCGGCCACCTGCTAAGCTCCTCTCCGCGCGGGTTAATCCTGAAGATTTAAAGGCCCACTCATGGCTCTAATCCGCTTCCCCTCAGACTGCGGAGGGGGGTGGACAGCAAGTCTGCACCTTTGGGTCACACCTCAGAGCGGGAGGGGGGATTGGACACTGTAAGATGGGTGAATGCAGGCGGGACTATAGATCGTTTCTAAAGGGCCTTGGCTTGGAATAGAATCATTTTCAGGGACCTATAACCACCAGGGCAATCCTCTCTGCCTTGGACCAATGCCTGGGCCTGTCTGCCAGCGGTTCTCAACCTGTGGGTCGCGACCCCTTTGGCGGTCGAACGACCCTTTCACAGGGGTCGCCTAAAACCATCCTGCATATCAGATATTTACATTACGATTCATAACAGTAGCAACATGACAGTTATGAAGTAGCAACGAAAATAATTTTATGGTTGGGTCACAACATGAGGAACTGTATTTAAAGGGCCAGAAGGTTGAGAACCACTGATAGCCTTTGCCTGCCCACCTGCTTGCATCTCCCCAGGCAATCAAATTAGTCCCTGGGAAAATTTGTTAGTTTTATTCTTGTTTTTCCTTCAGGGTCAGTTTAAATCTCCTTCTCCCCAAAACACTCATTGCCCTGGCTCTGGCTGGTGAGAATCACAGACCACATGTGCTCCCACCTCC
This sequence comes from Myotis lucifugus, assembly GCF_000147115.1. NCBI lineage: Eukaryota > Metazoa > Chordata > Mammalia > Chiroptera > Vespertilionidae > Myotis > Myotis lucifugus. The sequence goes on along the minus strand of NW_005871093.1, from coordinate 6,474,468 downwards.
CAGGGCAGCCCTGCAGAGATGGGAAGACAGAGCCTTCTCCAGGCTTCGAGGCACTCCCACCGCAGATGCAGTGTTCAGTCCCCACTTAGATTTGGCTAACTGCTCCCAAACCAGCAGGCCAGGTGGAGGCCTGATCCAGATTAAAACCCTCCTTTGTTCTGGAAACACTGCTTCTGAGGATGTGACCAAAAGTGGCACTGACATTAGCTTTCCAGGCAGCCACATCCTCCTACAGGCTCGGGGTGACATGGGAGTCAGCACGGCTTGGGAGGTAAGAAGTCCTGGATCCACACTAGGCCCAAGGTAGGGCATATGCATGCATTTGCGTGGGCACACACACACACATACACACCAAGGACCTATCTTAACAGAGGGAGGCACCTTCTGAGCTATTTCCATTTCCTTTCTCCAAGGCTCTGCTAGTTGCTAAGCAACAGGGAGGCCTCCTTCTCAGGGAGTGGGATGCCAGGGAGGGGAAGAGTGGAGGGAGGTGGGGAGAGAAGAAGAGACTGGGCATATCTGGACATCCTGGATGGACCTTCCCTGCAACACAACCCCCAACACACACTCCCCTTACTGGCCTCAGTGTGATGGGGATGGGGGACATTCAGAGACACAGAGATTGGAAGGCAGAGAAGCGAGAGGGGGACTGTGAGAGGCATAGAAGCTCTAAAGGGGACAGAGTAAACGTGGTTATGAGAACATAAACTCCTTTATATGTCTATCCTCTTAAGTCCCAAGTCCCTGGGTTCCAGGCCAGGCTCCTCCACTCCTTGCTGAGTGACCCTGAGAACATCACTCCCCCTCTCTGAACCTCTGACCCCTCCTGTGTCTGGGAGCATCATCCAGACTCTTCAGGAGAGGAGGGCTCTGGGTGTTTACAGACCGAAAATGTTATTTTAACCTCTCTCCACCCCAAACCCTGTAGGCATCCTGCCTGTCCCTATCCCACCTCTGCTCCCCACTCCACCAAGGCTTCTCCTGGGGCATCCATAAGCATCACCTACTCTCCAGCCCCCATGCAGAGCTCTGGGAACTCTGCTCCCCGCCCCCCTGCCTTGGCCACTGTGCTTAGTTCATGGGTGACACCTCCATATGTTGCTCACCTGAACCAGGGGCATGTATAGAGCTTGGAGACCACCACTGTCCTGGCCCACTGCAGCTCACCTATCATCAAGTTTGGCCCCTCATCCTCTCTTTTCAACATTGCTCATATTTATCCACTTCCTTCCCTCCCATCGCCATCTCAAGCCAAGCCCCTCACTCTGGTCCACTTCGGCCTGAGTGTCCTGCCCCCCCGCCCCCCCCGCCCGCCCTCTCCATCCATCCTGCATCAGCAACCTGGGAGATCAGTCCAGGAGCAAGTCAGGTGTCATGCTCTGATTAACAGCCTCTAGTGACCTCCTGTCACTTTGGCTGAAAGTTGTGACACAACCTGCCTTTTGATCTAGCCTCCAAGCCCCTTCCAACAGATTCTCCATCTTTCTTGTCTCTCCCTTTCCCTGGGACACTTCCCCTGACTCCTACATGTTCTTAAAGTTACTGCTCGTAGGCATCACCACCTTCTGGAAGCCTTCCCTCAGCCCTCTGGAAGGTGCCGCCCTCCCAGAGCTCTTGCCACTCACTGTTGTCACTATGAGTTCACGGGCCTGGCTCTCCCAGGCTGGGGGCAGTTTAGTTTTCTGCTCCTAGTGCCAGCAAAGTGCCCGAGCAAGTGGAACTCAATGCATATGGATGGAACAAATGGAAAACAATTATAACGGGAGGCGGGATGGAGGAATGCCTGGCACTGCCCTCAGTACAGCCTGCAAGACCCCTTGGTGTTTTGCCCTGTGCTATCCTGCAGCTTCATTCCTTGATACACCTCATCCTGCAACCAACATCCAGCCCCTCAGTCTTGGTCATGTGTTCCCAGACAAGCATTCTCACTCCTTTGTGCCTTTGCCCATGTGGTTACCCTATGCTGGAATACCTGCTCCCCTCTTCTCCATCTGGGGAACTTCTACTCATCCTTCAGGGCCCAGCCCAAATGTCACCTCCCCTGGGAAGCCTTCCCCACTTCTGAGGAAGGATGAGTCATTCCCTCCTTGACTCCCACTGCTTTTGTCCTCACCTCTTTAGATACGGAGATTCAACTTGTTTTCATCTGACCCCTGTTCTAGACTGTGAGCCCTTTGAGGGGAGGGGACCGTCCCTTCATTACAGCTCCTCAGAGCCTCCCCAGAGCCTGGCAATGCCGGAGGCACATTGAAGGTGTGGGTAGAAAGCCAGGTTTTTAGCCATGTTGCTCTGCAGGCTTACCTTCTGATGCGAGTAAGGCTCCCCAGCCTAGAGCTTGGCCCAGCTCCTTGCGGGCAGGGGAAGAGAGCTGATGGGGGCAGTTCTGAACAGCAGAGTCAGATCTCCAGACCCTGAGGAATTCTCTTCCCAGCACTAGGAAAATGTCTGGGCGAGATTGCTGGGCTTCTGGGGCGATCTTTCAGGGTGCAAAGGTACAGGGGGCAGGTGCAGTCTGCATTTTCACTAGGACAGATGGTGGATTCTACCAACTTCTGGTGAGTTGGAGGGTGCCAGGCTGGCATCTGAGGTCGGTTATTAAAAGGATGACCCTTTAACCCCTAGAGAAGAGGCAGGGGTCATTGCTCACTATGTTAGGGTTGCTGGGCCAGCAAACCAGGGAGCTACTGCAGGCACATGGTCTTTCTGTGAGGCACTGACGTTATCTTTTATGAAATCCTTGTGAGATGTCATAAGGCAAAGAGACATCGTGCTAGTGGGAACTAATAGTCTGTACGGTTGTAATTGGTGGATAGATTGACCTGTATATAAGAGAGATACTTAAGCCCTCACCGGTTTGGCTCAGTGGATAGAGCATCGGCCTGCGGACTGAAGGGTCCCAGGTTCGATTCCGCTCAAGAGCATGTACCTTGGTTGCGGCCACATCCCCAGTAGGGGGTGTGCAGGAGGCAGCTGATCGATGTTTCTCTCTCATCAATGTTTCTAACTCTCTATCCCTCTCCCTTCCTCTCTGTAAAAAATCAATAAAATATATTAAAAAAAAGAGATACTTAATAGGTCAATGTCACATTAGATGGAGGTATTTAATGGGGGACCATAGGGCTCTGTCCTCACCATTGATCCAATATGTTCACCATTGACTGGAGGGAACTTTGACAATCTGATAATCAAATTCACCAAGGATACAATCTGGGAAGGCTCATGAATTCAGAGTCAGAATCTAAAAGGACGCAACAGACTGGAGCAATGGAAGGAATCTAAGAAGGTGAAACAGGATAGTGAAAAATGCCACATTCTGGAGCTAGGTCCCAAACTAACTTTCTAAAATTGGAATGGGTAGAAATGCAGTGGTTCTCAACCTTCTGGCCCTTAAATACAGTTCCTCATGTTGTGACCCCCAACCATAAAATTATTTTCGTTACTACTTTATAACTGTAATTTTGCTACTGTTATGAATCCTAATGTAAATATCTGATATGCAGGATGGCCTTAGGCGACCCCTGTGAAAGGGTCGTTCGACCGCCAAAGGGGTCGCGACCACAGGCTGAGAACCGCTGGTTTAGAGGCAGCATATTTAGGAAGGATTTAGAGGTTTTCAATGGTCAGAGATGCAATCATGATGTGGCTGCCAAAAGTCTATGTTATCCTATGGTATAGCAACAAAAATATGATGTGTAGAATAAGGAAATAATAAGAATATACAGATGATCAGAATCCCTATCTTTAAATATTTAAAGGATTGTAGAGGATATAGGCCAAACCTAGCTGAATCTGCTGGAAGCTTATAAGTAGGTAGGGTTGCCAAATTTGGCAAATAAAAATATAGAATGTGCAGTTAAATTAAATTTGAATTTCATGAATTTCATATTTGGGACATACTTATACTAAAAAAAATTATTCACTGTTCATCTGAAATTCAAATTTAACCTGGTGTCTTGCATTTTATATGTTCATGTTACCTGGGACTCACCCCAGATCTAATGAATAAAAATCTCTGGAGGTTAAATTGTTAATGTTCCCCAGGTGGTTTTGATATAGATCATGGACTAGCAACTGGGAGCCCTGTCAGAGCGGCAGTTCTCACATTTTATCAGGCCTCAGAGTCACCTGGAGGGCTTGTTGAAACCAGCGGGCCGGGCCCCACCCTGAGTTTCTGACTCAGTAGATCTGGGGTAGTGTCTGAGAATTCGAATTTCTCACAAGTTCTCAAATGCTGACCTTTGACCACACTGAGAGGAACAAGGTCCTAGCCAATCTCTCCCGCTATCATTCTGTCCCCTTCAGAGACTCACCCCCTGTTGGCCTTCGTCCCAGAAGACAAAGCCAAATTCCTTGGGGGAAGTCACCTAGAGTGGACTTCAGCTAAGTCCATAAAAGACCCCCCCCCCAACAATCAAATCTTAATTAAAAACAAAACAAAACTAAGCAGTTCAGTTCGTCCCAGGATGAGTGAGTTCCCCATTACAGAGACTGTTCAAGCAGGAGATAGATATTATATTCACCCAAACACTCACCCAACGTCTGCTCTGGGCCTCACCCTATGAAAGGCTGAGGATTTGGAGATGAACAAGAGTCCACCCTGGCTATCTGGGAGCTCGCAGTCTGGCTTGGGAAACCAATAGTTATCAGGTGTAGTGTCTGCAGCTTTGCCTGGTTGGTCAGGGCAGGATTCCCAAAAGGGGTGGGAGGGGCTGGAGGCAGGGACACCAGAGCAGGTGAGGCCTGAATAGAATTCAAGAAATAGACTCGGCAGGATGTGACTGGATGTGGATGAGCTGACTTGAGTGACCAGGTAGATTGTACAGCCATTTACTGTGATGGGGAACGTGGAGGGCAGATTAAAGGTGTGTTGAGGGTGAGGGGCTTGTGGGGGTCAAGCAGGCAGAGATGACATCTAGAGCCATAACCCTAACCCTGACCCTAACTTGCCAAGGTCCCTGGGGACACTGACACAGTCTCTTTGGAGGCAGGGCAGCAAATGAGAAGTCTTTTCTCTACTGCTAATTGGCTGTTGGACCTGAAGAAGTCTCTTCCCCTCTCTGGACTCTTGTTTCCCCACTGGCCAATGCAGGGAGCGGGGCTGGACTCAGAGACCCCACAGGTCCTTTCCTAGTCTGGAAATCTAGGTAACTATAAATGTGTACTGCCAAGCCTTCAGCCCCCCTCCTTCCTGCTTCTATAGCCACTGCTGCCACCCCCCAGAGCTCCGCCCTGAGGCTGTCTCCAGCACTGGGTCAGGTCCCAAGGGCAAGCCCAGGGGCTGGGCCAGCCAAACCCATGTGCAGATTAAGTCCTGCAGATCTGAGTGGTTAAAGAGCCAGCCCTCTAATTTACAAGCCTCATGGCTGAGTCCCTGGGCATTCCTTCTACTCCCAGACCCAAGCCTGGTCCCTTGAGTAGACCTGGCTGAGACAGGATGGAACAGTTTGGCTGCTGGTACCTGCAAGTCCAGCCCTGCTGGTAGAGATTAATTGAAGGTGAAACAGTCCATCTGTACTGCAGTGTCCAGTCTGCTGACAGGCACGGAGCCTCCCAGCTAATGAGATCATCACTCATCCTGGGCTCAGAAGGGTGAGATGCTCGCTCAGATCGGTAGTGACCTGGCTGGGTCTGGGAGAGGGAGCAGTGGACGACATATGTGTCTGAGGGGGAGACTGGGCCTTGCCTTGGGGAACTCTGGTTTGAGGCAGAGACAGGGCTATGCTCTTTGGGAACTCATAATCTGAGTGACCTTGTCATGTGCCTTAAATTCTGTGCCTCAGTTTCCTTGCCTGTAAAATAGAACTAATAACAGCACCCTCCCGAGAGGTTTGTTGTAAAGGATGAATACATGTGAAATGGTACCACAGTGCTTAGCATGCAGTGGATATCTCATACATGGTACCAATGTTCGTTATTATTTGTCAGTGGTGACTGTCCTGTTTTGGACTTGGTGGAGTCCCTAGTCATCCAGGGGGAGATGTCCAGGAGCCTCAGATCATGGGTCTGGCACTCGGGAGGCTGAGCTCGGGCCTGATTTGGGAACTGTCATTACATAGTTGGAGACTGAGACGGGAGAGTGAACAGGTTGCTGATTGTGGAGGGAAGAGAGAGCAGAAGCAGGAGCTCAGGGCAGGAGGTAGAGGTCATTTTGAGGAGCCTGCTGAGGTGACATGGGCCACTACCCTATGGCTGGCCTCAGCAAACTCCTCCCCTCCCCACCTCACTCCCAGGGCATCAGCCTCCAGCACCAGTGGCACCCACCTAGGGGCCCCCTTTGTTCTGAAGGCTCAGAAGCCTCTCTCACCAGGGGGCAGCACTCACTGACCTGGGGGCCCCTTTCCCTGCCTCCACCTGCCAGACACGACACCTCCCTCCCCATTGATGATGCCAGGACTCAAGGCCTCCACACCCTCAAACGTACAGGTTCCCAGAGCTTTAAGTAAGCTCTCGATCCCCAGTCACACACAATATAACCACATTCTTGCTACGGGCCCAGGAAAGCCAGGTGTGGGGTGGGTGGACAAGGAGCACTGGATTTGGAGTCAGAGGACTTGAGCTTGAATTTTGGTTCTACCTGGGTGACCAGGAAACGTCATTAAACCTCCAGAGCCTCAGTTTTCTCATCTGTGAAATGAGGACAATACTCCTGACCTCACAGCGTGGTGGGATCGTTCATTCGTTCAGTGACAAGCTTGTTATGAAGACAGACCCTAGTTACACCCCTCCCTGCACCCTGGCTTGGCGCTGGGTAGTAAATATGAGACCGGGGAAAGTCTGCTTGGCCTGGGAAGGTCAGGGAAGGCCTCACAAAGGCCATGGGTTTGAACTGGCCCTTTGGAAGACGAATTGCTCCTTGTAAGGAAGGGAAAGTCCAGGTGGGGGGCAGCACAGGCTAAGGGCAAGGGCAGGCAGGGTGCAGCCCTGGGGCCAAGTGGACCAGGGTGGAGAGGAATCATGGTGGGGAGCTGCCTTCTTTGAGGTGGGGGCTGTGAGCACAGTGTGAGGCCTTCCAGAGAAAAAGCCCAGCGTGAGAGAGAGGATGGAGAGGGACATGCTTCTTGAATTTCCTGTAGGAAAAGAATTCTTTGTAACTGTCAGAAACATGATGGAACTGACAAACACACATGAAACCACATACCTAGGTTGTGAAACTAAGTCCAGGTCTTTGTAAAAATGAGTGTGCAACAACAATGGTTTGTCAAGACATTTATCCAAGCTGGGAAAGAACACCCATCTCACTGTGTCCGAGGAAGCTCAGGGTGTCACCCCACCTCAGTCCCTGACACTGAAGCCATGCAGTACCTGTGACACCGATGTGTTTCCTGAGCACCGGGGGGAGGGGCTCTCCTGTCAACCCCACCCTTCCCTGTGGGGACCTTCTCCAGACTCCATGAGCCTCTCCAGCCCAGTGGCTACAACACCCTGAAAGCCTTCCCCATGCTCCCGGCCCAGGAGGGTGGGTTGGCATGGGGGTAAAGGCCACAGGATGGGGTGAAAGCCCCTCAGCTCTAGGGGCAGGTCAAGCCCTCATGTCACAGCTATTCAGCGAGTGAGCACTCTGGGGCCCAGCAGAGGGCAAGAGCAAGATATAGGGGGAGAAGCAGTGATGCCTGTAATGTAGCAAGGTAAGTGCTGGAATGGCGGACATGTAGAGACATTAACTGAGAGGGTGTGTGTGAGAGAAGGAATATAGTTAGGAGGCCTTCCTGGAGGAGAGGTCTTGAGTATACGTAGGAGCTGGTGGGACAAAGACGGGGAGGAAGGATGTCGCGGGTAGAGTGTGGGGCACGTGTGAAGAAAGCTTAATGAGGAAAGAGGGAAGAGCATGGCTTGTTGCACAGCTGAGCACAGTGGGTGGGAGGAGACAGCGGAGCTAGGGCTGTACCTTGGGAGGAGACAGCGGAGCTAGGGCTGTACCTTGCAGGCAATAGGGAGCCAGAGAAGACTGTGGAGCTGGAGAGGCCATGATCAGATCTGCATTTTGGAAAGATCTCTTTTGCTAACCGGTGCCTTCACTTTTGCTGGCCCTTACCCTTTAGAGAGAGGTGTGACCCTTACTCCACATTAACTCGATCACCATTAATTAAGGCAGACATAAAACTTGAAATGCATTAATAAATAGACTCGATTAAAAAAAATCAAGACGGACATGTGCAGATCAGCGAGTGGCAGAAGAGCCAGCCTATGTTCAAATCACTACGGTGACCTAACTCCTAACTTCCGTGCTGTTTCCTCATTTGTAAAATGGTGTTAATATGAGTAACCCCCTTAGGGTTGAGGGCATTAACCCTTTAGTTAAGGGCACTTACTAAGTTCCATGTCCAAATACCGTTGCTAGTATTACCATACACAATGCCAACCAGTCTAAACCACTACAGGCATGGGTTAACCAGTGGGACATATAGATCAGTATCAACCACAACAGGTTATGTAGATAATTTACCATTCCAAATCAGTACCAACTTGTGAAGACTAGTAGGCCAACAAGGTCACTTTTCACAGATAACAACCCACATGGACCGGTGGGGACCAGTATTCACTGCTAAGAAAATGCTGCAGGGTGAGGCCTGGGAGGAAGGCGCTGGGCCGCTGGCAGTGAGAGGGTTAGCTAAGCGAGCTTCCTCTCTGCCTCCTGGGGACTCTCTCAGGAGGGGAGGGCAGGAGATGCTGGCTCTGCTACTTGTTACCCAACCCTCCTGAAGATGCTGTGGGGGAGGGGGGAGGGAGAAATGCTGAAAGCCTTCCTTTCAATTATTCAGCAGCCAGCGCTTCCTGCCGCCCCTGTTGGAGCCGGAGGAAGTCCTTGGCCAGAGTCCCCAGGCTGGGGCTGGCTGGGATGATGGAGTGCTGGTTCCAGGAGGGCCAGGCAGCCTGGCCGACAGGGGTGCTGGTACCATATCCTGGGCCTGGGCCTCAGTGCTCTTGGTCCTCTCCTGCCCTCCTCTACCCAGCCCTGTGCTGGAGCTGTCCCCTGCCCTGCAGTCTCAGTCTATGCTACGGAATGGAGGTGTTGGGGCTGGCTACGTGCTCAGAAGCAAAAGGGGAGATCCAGGGCAGGCAAAGGAAGGCGGGCAAGCCCACTGACCACAGGAGAAAGCCCAGGTAACTTAGCTGGCACCTGGGTCCTGGGCATCCTGTCCAGCCCCTGATATGCCTCAGACACACGGCACTCTGCTCCACCCAAGAACACACTGGTCTATGCTGGTCCCTCTACTTGGAATGCTCTTACCCTTCCATTCATCCTACAAGACTCTGCTTAAGCATCACCTCCTTGGTGAAGCCTTCCGTGACCTCCACTGGGGGACACACATCTGTTGTGCTCCTGGAGCCTAAGCCCCCTGGTTACCACTCTCAGCATTTACCTCTGTTCTATTGGGACTGTGAGCTCCCTGGCCTAGTGAGCGCTCTCCAAGGGCAGTGACTGGGATGCTTCCATTTTCGTGTCCCTGATGCTCAGCATAGAACTTGGCACAAAGCAGCCATCTGTGAACGCTTGTGGAAACCCAGACTGTGTTTGGACTGACAGTGAGCTCACTACTTGTGTTTTATTACTGCCATCTCTGGGGACCTCAGTGAGAAAGATCTCTAGTTACTGCTCTTAATATGCCTAGACTTTGTGTGTTGACATTTGCCTGGGTCACATGGTCATATACTTTGTAAGCCCTGGAGTCCAGTTCTATCTTTAAAGGGATAGGATGGACTTGCCTGCCCCTCAGCCTAGGGTCCCTGTTCCTCCTGTTCCTGTTGGCTTTGATTTGGGTTCCCAGAGCAGAGGATCCGAGTGGCAGGTCCCAGGGACAAGGAACCTGCTACTCAGAGAGGCCCACAGGACAGGCCATCCACCTAGGTGAGACCAGTGCAGACCACTGGAGCCCAGGACAGGCCATAGACGGCCTCAATCAGACTGGATACATCAACAGAAGACGGTGGGGAACTCACAAACCACAGTAAACCAGTAATATACAGGCCAGTGGAATGGAGCAGAACACGTAATACTGATCATTGAAAATAATACAGACCAGTTCCACCCAGTAGGCAGATCTGTATAGAGCAATACTGACACCAAATAAGCAAGTAGTATTTTAGCCTCCCTGCACTCTAGTGGAACAAATAAATTCCTGCCCCCACCCAGCCCATTCTGCTCCTATTCAGGGCCCTCGTTGGCCTTCAGGGAGCTGTAACCATCCAGTCAGGGAGCAAGCAGCTTCCTGTTGCTGTCTGAGCTAGAATGTAGATCTGGGAGCCTGAGAAAGGGCGTCTGATGGCATGGGCTCCCACGGAGGTGGTGATCTCTGTGTCCTGGGGAGGGTCCAAGCCAGATGGTGTTGGTGAGGTGTCCTAGGGAGAGCCACGTAATTACGTGTCAGGACTCCATGCTCTCCAAGGACCCTCCCATGCTGACCCTGGAGTTAAATCAGAGGAACCCGTATGCTCTCATCTGCTTCTATCACCCCCTTCATCTCCGTCTCCTCCTCATCAGGACCCAGCCCTCCCAGGCTCACACCTGGGAGCTGGGCTGAGGAAAAGTAAGATGAGCTAGAAGCTCTGTAACCAGATATCTTTTCCTCTTGGTGCCTCAGTTTCCTCATCCAGATGACATGTCAGGAGCCTGGGGCCAGGGTAAGGCTGGGTTCTGAGTCCCTGTCAGTCCAAGACTGAGAATAATCAAAGCTGTGGGTGATGTGCCTCCCCAGGAGCTATCAGGAGGAAGGGTGTGCTGGGACAGTCAGATAAGCGCCTTCTACCCACTGGGGCTGGTGACAGGAGAAGCCAGGAGCAGCTGCCTCCACTGCCTACACCGTCTCATTATGGAAAATTCCCTCTATTGACTCTGCTCTAATCAGGCAGGCTGCCCTGGGCATCCCCCCCAGGTTTCTGCTGGGCCGGGTGAGATCAAAGAGAGCCCGGCTGGGGGCTGGAGCCTGGAGCCTCAGCTGCCATTCTCATCGATCCAGATGCGCCTCTTGTTGCTAGGCAACAGCCTCCAGTCTCTCCTGTTCCTTCCTCCCCCCAGGGGCTGCAGGATAGGGCAGTTAAGGGGTGGGGGAGAGACCCCACATTCATTCTCCAGGTTTTCTCACACCAAGCTAGAGAGCTATGTCACCAAGTGGGGAGCCCCTCCACCTGCCCAGGAAGTGCTCCCCATTCTGGGAGCTTGACCCTCTCACTAAGATGAACTCCTTTCTCCCCTCACATTTGAATTCATCTCTAGAATATTAAAAATCCACACCTCCTCTGCTCCATGTAAGCACTCTCTCAGGAGTACAGGCCAGGGATTCATCAGAGGGGAGGGGACCCTCAGGGGGTCAGTGACAAAGTCAAAATAAGACTGCAGGCTACCAACTTCCAGCTCAGTGTTGGACTAGATATGAAAGCCATTTAATCTTGAGAGAATGGCTCTGAAGACAAACTCACACTCCCAGTTTTGAGTGGGTTGGCTTTTTTTTTTTCTTTTTCCAAAACGTAGGATGCATTTCATAGTAGTTTTTTTTTTCTTTTTTGTTTCAAGTGCTATAATTTAAAACTGTAAGTTGTGCTTTAAAACAGGCATTAAAATGTACTATGAGTTTTGGGGGCTGTAATTGACTAAATAATGGAAATCTGATCATTTTGTCACAGTTTAATATTTTGCATATTTTATCTCCCTGATACTGCTCCTCCACCCTCTTTTTAAAACTGAATATGCACATTTCATCCCAGAAGTTGTTATGTGGTGACCTACTTATTTCATGTCTGATTTAGGGTTTTAATGTCTCTCCCCCTCTGAGGTCTTCACAGCCATTTGGGATTGAAAGTATCTGGCTCTTCCCTCTGGTCCCTCATTAAACCTTTTTTCTTTCTTTCTTTCTTTCTTTCTTTCTTTCTTTCTTTCTTTCTTTCTTTCTTTCTTTCTTTCTTCCTTCCTTCCTTCCTTCCTTCCTTCCTTCCTTCCTTTCTTTCTTTCTTTCTTTCTTTCTTTCTTTCTTTCTTTCTTTTTTTCTTTCTTTCTTTCTTTCTGCAACTAAGGAAGAGGAAGAGGTGATGCACTTCCTAAAGTGTGAAGATCCAGAACTCAGCTGCCAAGGGCCCAGCCCTGAGAACCGCCGAGAGGTGCACAGGCCCTGGGCAGCAGTCCCGGTGTCCGCTGCCTGCCACCGGCTCCCCCCAGCTCCACAGCACAGTGACAGCTCCTCCCTGACTCCCCTGCCAGCCCCCGTCACACACTTCAACTCTGAGAGGCACAGCTTTGCAGGGTCCTTGACAAATGGTAGCCAATTAATGTCAATTAATCTGATTAGCCTAAATAGTTAATTAAGCAGTTAATTAAAACATCATTGACAATAACCTGAGGGATTGTGGGTGGGAGGCATTAATGATGGGGAGAGGGGTCCCTCTTTGCTCTGGGAAGGCACAAGCCCTTTAAGGTCAGATTGGCAGTGAGGGCTGCTTCTGCAGCTGGGGCTTCTGCCACCTTGCTCTGCCGTCAGCCCATAGAATTGTCACCAGGTTGTCTAACCAAACCCAGCCATGAGATTGCTCCCAGCCCCTGGCCAGTGTCAGAGGGTCTGAATTCTATGGGAGAGGCTGAACTTAGGGGAAAAGGCCTTCTTTCTGGGAAACTCATCCTAAAAGCCCAGAGAGGATCCTGGCTTTTGTTGCTGGACCCTCTCACCAGCCCCACCCAGACCACACACCTCACAGTTTACAACCCCATTAAGACTGAGGACTTCCCCAAGCTGCAGAGCAGCCCTAGAGGGGAGCTGTCATCCTTAAGCCCATCCTACAGATGGGGAAACTCAGCACGTCCCACATGCCATGCCCTGTGCTTGCACTGGGGACCTGCAACCACAAGTGACACAGGGTCCCTGCCCTTAAAGAACTTGTAGTCTGTGCAGCCTCTGTGGTCCTACCACATCTTGCCTGGGTGATGCTGGTACCTCCGTATCCTCTGCTGTGACCTGGCTCCTTCATAGGACGTTGTGAGGACTACATGAGTTAGTACATGAGACCCCTAGAGCAGTGGCTGGCACGTGGGAAATGCTAGATGAGTGTTCATGCTGATTACTGAGCGAGATGGAAAGGCAAACCAGGCACTTGGGGGCATGCAGAGGAGAGGGCCCGGAACGAGCATTGCACAGAGACATGTGAGCAGAGTCTGAAGTTCAAGGAGGTAGAAAAAGAGGAAGAAGGGGATCCAGCTAAAGGGAACAGCAGGCGCAAAGCAATGAGGCACCAACTCTCAACTCTAAATGTACAGTCACCTGGGAGCTTTAAAAAGTACAGACCCCCAGGCCCCACCCTCAGATTCTGAATGGGACGGGTGGGTCCCAGAAATCTGCTTTTTATAGGATGTTCTAGAAATGCTGAGGCAGGTACTCTGCTGCGGTTCTGGATGTCCCAGGTTGGGAGGAGCGGAGCTGCAGAAGGAGAGGCCCCAGGCCATGTGACCTGTGTCCTGAAAGCACTCTGCAGGCCCCCCTCTTCTCTCCATCTGTCCAAATCATGCTCGCCCTTCAGGGGTGACCTTCCTAAAGCAGCTCTGGCTGTGTGCTTACCTGCTGGAAACAGCCCTTGGTTTCTCTGCCACCTACAGAAGAAAGGTTAGACTCCCCACCTAACAATAAGGCCCTTCCTGAGACCTCTCTCCAGCCTCGTCCGTTGTCCTTCAGGCCAGGCCCTGATTCTCCAGCTACACTTTTCTACAAGTGCCTGGTGCTCTTCCCTCCTCCATGGTTCTGCTCATGCTGTTCCCTCTGCACGAAATGCTCTTCCCCTTCTTCTCCTCCTGGCAAACCTGTGCTCATCCTATGAGGTCCCATCTGTAAATACTGGCTCCAAAGTCACCTGGTCAGGCAACCCTCCCGCCACCACAGATACCCAGCAGCTCTAGGGATGCTCCCACGTAACCCATATTCCATCCCACAACATCCACCAGTTATGGGCCTTGCTCCCCACTAGACTGAGGCTGGCTCTTCCCTTTCTCCAGTGCCTCCTACAGGGTTTGGGGATGACAATGATAATTGAGCTTTTCAGTTCAGAGGACCTGCTGATAAAATGTTCAATGAATGAATGAATGAATGACCATCTATGCTTTCTGAAGTATGAGAAGAAAGGGACAGAGGGAGAGAGAAGAGAGGTGTTCTGGGGATAATAATGGGTGGGTCACAAGAATCAAGATGCATGTGTCAGACCATGCCAAGCAAGGAGGGGAGACAGGACTGCGGAGGCAGGGCCTGCTGAGTGTCCCAGCTTCTTTACAATCCCAGAAGCCCCCTCTGGCATCCTATTTGGAGAAGGGGTGGCTGGGCTCCCCTGCCAGTCCTGAAGCTTACCCTCCCCAGCCTGGGGTTCTCTGTCTGATACTGAAGTCTGTGCCAGCAGCTGGGATGGGCATGGAGGACAGACTGCCCCGCTTCTCATTCTGCCCTTGCCCCATGGGTTTTCCTTTCTCCCTGAGTGAACCTAGCCTGGAGCACGTGCACATACACCCCTGTCACATCTCCCAGAGGAGTGTCTCTGGTACCTGTCCCCTCTCCCACTCTGCCATCACCTCCTCCCTGGCCTTGGTCTCTTTATCTCCATCCTCCTCCTTCCCTCACCACACGCAGCCATAGCAGGCTCCCTAAAGTGCACATCTGACCGTTTCATGACACTGCTCCAAAGCCTTCCACGACTCGCATTGATTTCCAAATAAATTCCCAGCTCTTACAGTGGTTTTCAAGGTCCTCATAGACCTGAGCCAGACCACCACTCCCCCTGGATCCAGGAATGCCCTCTGTGCTATGACTACATTAGATCATTCATTGTCCCCTTAGTTCACCAGGACGTTTGTGCTGCTGCCCATGCTGTTTTCTGGAGTGCCACGCCTGTGTCTGCTCTGTCTGGTACCTTCCCTGTTGTTTTCCAAGGTCCAACTTCAATGTCCCTCTCCCAGAAGCCTCCTTTGGCTGCCACATCACTGTGGACATCTTAGTCCCAGTAGAATCTCAATAGGTCGTCACTGTCAGTTCTCTCCACTAGTCTGGGAGCTCCTCAAGGTCAGGGTGTCCTCAGTGTTCCTACTGTGCCCAGAATATAGGAAGCAGTGATAGATGTTGATTGTATAGTCACACACTCACATGACCACCATCTCTGGGGAGCACACTGGGTATTCTCCTTCCTCGGGGGCATTCAGACCCACCACCTGAGTCACTTCTCACGGCACACGTGGAGGAAGGTATCAGTATGCCCATATACAGGAGAAGATTAAGACCTGATTGTGGAGGTTGGGGCCCAGGTGAGATCGGAGCCCAGAAGATTAGCAGTTGCCAGATTTCCAGTACTGAGCTCTTTCTTCTAAGGTTTTGTTGGATCCAGGCTCTCACCCTCTTCAGGGGATGTATGACTCCCTTATGCTCCCCCTCCCCCAGGAGCCTTGACCCTACCCACCTTTGTACTGACAGCGGGTGGACTGAGGACACAGGCCCACCTCAGTCCCTGGCTGACACTGTCACAGCCCCATAGCCATCCTCTCCAAGGGAAACCACAGCCAGCAGCCCCTGAGGGTGTGCCCCACTCAGGAGGGAAAGGGAGGGGCAAGGTTCTCCCTGCAGCTTCCACTGGTTCCCTGGGAAGCAACTCTGCCCATACCCAGCCTTCATATGGCCATTAATTGTAAGCTTTTTGAAGAAGCTTTAAAGACATCAGAAAATTTTCATGATAGAGTGAAAAAAGAAGATTTTCCCCAACAGCATCTTCCCAGTTATTTAACTCTAAGTACCTATGAACACAGGGACAGAATCCTGGAAGGGAATTCTCCCCCCTGCTTTGTTCACAGTGGCTCTCTTTGGGTCGTAGGTATCTTGATGATTCTTATTTTCTCCGCTTCCCAAATCTTGTACAATAAAGATGTGTCATTTTTTTAAAATCAAAGCACTTCAATGAAACTTACTTTTACCTGTCTCCATCCTGCGGAGTCCGGGGGAATGTGGTGGGAAGGGGCTCATTATGGGGAGAGGTTTCAAAGCCACAGGCCGTACTCAATGCTAGAAAACGAAGGCCAAGAGCTCCCCAGTGCAGTAAGCTGCCTGTACCCCAAGGTCCTGTTCACTGGGTCCAGGCTGCCTCATGGCTCTCACAGGCCCTGCAGGATGCTAAGGGAGCGATGGCACTGCCCACCAGCTCCAGCTGGCAGAGCAGCTTCTGCAGTGGGCAGCAGGCCAGGGTGGGAGTGGCAGGAGACTGAGGCCAGGCTCACTGCCCAGGAAGTGGTGCTGCAGACGGCTGGCTTTTGGTGGCAGGGTGGGAGTTCCTGGGGTTGGGGCTGCTCAGGAGCCAAGGCCCACATGGCCCCTGAGGTCTTTCTCCCAGGCTAAAAGTCAGCCTGGGCAACCTGGAACTGGCACACCTGCCTAAGCCCCCTGAGAGCCCCATTCTGGATGACATGGAATCAACAGGACTTGGCCTTTGGGGATGGAGCTGTGCCCTCCTGGGCTCATGACCCAGAGGAAGGTGAGGGGGCAGAAACCCAGAGGTGTCAGCAGGCACTAAGCCACTATGAGGATCTAGGCTGGGTCAGGCTGGGGTCTCTAATGAGCCCATCACTGTCATAGGCCCCTCTGCTCCTCCCACCCTCTCACTGATCTCTCTGTTCCCTCATTGAGTTCCTCCTATCCCCTTCCTCTCTGAATCCACTCACTGTGTGCACTCTCTCTGGTCCTTTCTTTCCTCACTAAACCCTTCCCCTCTCTGAGCTCCCCATCCTTTCACTGAGCCCAGGTATTGGAATTAAGAAGGAACTTCTCCATTTCTTATCTGGCTGCCCCTCACCACTGCGCCTGGACTAGTTATCATATCGACCCTCCCCCTCTGCAGGGCCCTGCGTCCTATCTTTAGAGCAACAGCTGCAAAATCCCTCCCTGTGCCCAAGACTCCACGAATAAGCCGCAACCATTGCACCTGGACAAGGGGCCTGTGCATATGTGCCTTGGGGCCTCCTGGACTCAGGCGAACAACTCTGGGAGGTGTGTGCAGGGCATCGTCAGTGAACCTGCAGGTCATCTCAAATCCTGGGCCAGAAGGCTCTGGCTGGAATGTCCAGACGAGTTATGGGCCTAAGTCATGTTTTCTCCCTTAAGTTAAAACCTCAAGTTTATAGGTGGGAGGGATGGGTACATTTTAAATCTCAGCTCCAATGAATAAATCAAACCTTGAAACCCTGGAGGTGACTTCTATTTCTGCAGATGGAACCACAGGATCCAATGTACAGATTTATAGAGCAGAGAGATTTAAAAATCTTGGTGCTAGCAGGACCTTTGGGGTCATCTACTCAAGACCTACCATTTTGTGGTTGAGGACACTGAGGCCCAGAGAAGAAAGAGACCTGTTCAAGGTCATACAAGAAGCCAGGGTCAGAGATGGGCCCAGGAAGAAAGTCTTTGGACTCCTGTCCCAGAGCCCTTTAGTCACCTCCACCACATGCCACCCTCCAACTCCCACTGGCCCACGGTGCTCTGGTTGACCCTCCCCCGGGGAACCTGGGGAATTGATGACACAGTGGTGTGTGGAATCCACACTGGGCTCCTTAGGCAGTGGGCTAGGGTTGCTCCAAGACTTTGCTCCATGACCTTGGGGAAGTCACATCGCTTCCAAGCCTTGTTCTGCTCCTCTGTGAAAAGGACCAGGTTATGAGGATGAAATGTACCAGGTTATGTGAACGTGAAATGAGATAATGTATGTGAAGTGACAGGTCTATGGCAGGGGCTCAGAGTGCGTATAGGAGGTAAAGAAGAGGGTGGGCTCCTCCCATCTCCTCAGCAGAGCCCCAGGCTGACTGCTGGGACAGGAGGAGCTTGATTCTGCCCCTGAAGGCAGTAGGAAGCGGCAGAGGAAGGGGAACGTCAGTAGAGGAGGCACAGGACAGCCATGAGGCAGTTGCTCGTGACCAAGGCCCCATCTCAGGGGTGAGGACTAACTGCTTCAGAAAGAAACTGGCAGTCACCAGCTTGCCCAGGTCAGCAAGAACCTGGCAGGCTGAGGAGGTAAGAAATGGGTGCAGCAGTGAGCAGATGGGCCTGTCAGACCCAGACTCCTCCTTTGGCAGGCATGAATGACAGTGGCAGGGGTGGATTGAGGTGGGGGCACCCAGCTGGCCAGTTCAAAGCACATTCCACCTCCAAATATCCCAGCGACCTTGAGGGAGTCAGCTCCTTCCCGCACTGCACACCTTCACCCATATGCCTCAGGCTCCCCACCTGGAAAGCTGGCAGCATGAGTCAAGAAACTGACACTGAACTGAGCTTTGATATCAAGGGACTGGGACAGGTCATCAGCTCCACTTCTGTCCTAGGGAAGACAGCTTGTGTGGCTTCATGACCTTGGGAAAGTCAGTCAAGTCTCCTGTCTCAGCTGTGAAATAGGGGCAATGATGGCTGCCTTGGGAAGTTTTTGTCAGGATTTACTGAGTCAAACGTAGCATTGTGCCTAGCATGGAGCTGGTGTCAGGCCCTCAACCAATGCCCACATCCCCTGGGAACAGAAAGATGTGCTTTAGACATGCTAAAAACTTTCCCACCTTTATCCAGCTCCTTCTTAAGAAATTCTTACTTGCATTCAATTGACTAACACTTGCCCAGTATTTTACAGCTTAAAAATAGTTTCCCATCCATTATCTGGATTATTTCTTTGAACAGCAAAGTAGATGCTATTAACACTATACTTGTTTCACAAATCAGGAAACAGGCTCAGAAAAGTTAAGCAGCTTTTGAAGTCACATAACTTAAATTTGAACCCATGTCTCTCAGAGATCAAAATCCATGACTCCAAACCTATCCACCCCCACCTCTTAAAATCCAATCAAGTCTTTGGTCACACTTCAAGAATTCCTCCCTCACCCCTCACCCCTCACTCTTTACAGGAGAGTGGGATGGGGTATGAAATTAAGGAACCAAGAAGATGGCGTTATGTGGGAGCAATTTCCTAGCCAGTTTGGTCCTATTTTGGGCTGGAGAAGAATCTGGCATATGCTGGGAACACAACCTTAAGATGCCCCCTTGACAGAGAAATTCTCCAGCTCCTGTCCTGCTCTCCATCAAAGTGTCTGCCTTTTCTCTGGACTTAGGACAAAAGACCAGCACAGGCCCCCTGTTGCCAGAAGTGGGTGAGTGAACGAGGTCTCAGGGGAGTGAGAAGTTGTGGCTAAGATAGAGCACAGGCATTGGAGTCCCAGGCCAGAACTGGCTGCCCTTCTCTTGCTCTCCCCCAAATCCTTCCCCACCATGAACCTGCTGTCAGGAGCAGGAACTGCAGGAGGCTTCAGCACTGTCCAGGCAGGAGCCCTGAGAGGGAGGGGGAGGAGGATGCACGACAGAGGCTGCGTCTCTTCTCTCATATCTCCTTTTTACCAGGGATTTGCTCTGGGTTTAGGCCCACTCTGAGCTCCAGAAACTCTCCTTGAGCACCCAGAGAGCCCAGAGAGAACCCCACTAAACTCTTAGTGGCTATTTTCACTTCGATGTCCCCCATCCTCTTCCCAGTGTGAGGGTAAATGCCATCCTGTTGGAGACCCAGTTCTCATTGCCAGCTCCTGCCTTCCCGGGGGCTTATGGGCAGGTGAGAAAGGGGCTACTCCCTGCTGGACAGAAGCCGAGCATTCAGACGGGGGCCTGGTCCCTCCACCACTCCCAGTGACTAGCATCTCCACAGGGTCTCTCCCTTCCCCCGGGAGCAGGTCTTACTCCTCAGTTGAGGGAGGGCAATTGGACTGCAGTTGGAGGGCTCTCCAGCATTCTCATGGGCAGGCCATGGTCATTTATACCCAGAGGAGTCTGTCCGTGACCCCGCAGGGTTCTCACTTTCTCCATTCCTCTCTGTGAAATGAACAACGTTCCTCATCTCTGTTCTCCAGGTGCCTCGCATCCCCGACCAAACACTCCAGCAGTCCCCCAACCTACCGTCTGTTAGGGGGCCTGCAGACTCTGAGCTCCCCAGCCCAGCTAGGGAGGCCCGAGGTTCAACCCCGCCCCAGCCCCTCTGGGAAATGCCCCCGCCCCACCAGGGGCTCTCACCTCCCTGCTGACTGCCGCGCTCCCCCGGCCGCTCGAGCCAGGCTCTCCCGCCCCGCTTGTCCAGACTGCCTCCGGGCCGCCTCCTCAGCTGGGCAGGGCAGCTCCGCGGGTCTCCACAGCCCCGCGCCCTCGGTCTCCTCGCGGGCGCTGCCGCCGCCACCGCCGCCGCCGCCGATTGCTGAAATGCTGGACAGCGCACCACCATGGAGGCGGCCTCCCTGCCCGCCGGCCGGCCAGAGCGACTGGCGCCCACAGCGCCCTCTGTAGGTGTGGAGGCCCTTCCACTTCGCAGCAGTGGCGAGAAATGGGGCACTGGGGGATTTCCACTCAGGGACGTCTGCTCCACTCCTTGCGGGTGGGGGCACGCCAGACCCGAGAGGCATCCGGAGCAAGGGAGGTTATTTATTTGGACCGGGAGTGAAGTTCGGGATGCTGAGTTCTGGCTAGGACACTGCACAGCAGATATCTAAGAGGGTCCACCAGTGAATCGCCTCCAGAGCACCCCTTTAATCGTGCATCCTGGTGGCCGGACTGAGGTCGGGTGGGCTGCTGGTGGAGGACGTCTCAATGGAGGAGAGGAATTTTGAGACTGGAGTCGCTGGACCTTCCGTAGTGCTCGTTTGGTTGGGCGTCTGGAGTCCTGAGTTCAAGTCACCCTTCGGTTACTTTTCCTGATTTTGGATGATCTGTCTGTTCTGTGGCTCTCGCCTCCCTTTCCTTGAGTGAGCTGGCTGAGAGGCAGAAATTCAGCCAGGAACGTGGAAGCCTTCGCTTGGAGCCCACCAGTGGTGTCCCCCTGGAAGCTTCCCTGCCCCGGCAAGCAGGGCTGGAAGTACCTGAGTGGGCATGAGCAGGGCTGGGACGAGGGTGAGGCAAGTGAGGCAGCTTTTAAGAAGGCATTTATATGACATTGAGAGTTATCCCTGGGTCAAGTGTATGTTTGTTGTGAGTCTGTGTGGGTTTATGTGCATGTGTGCCCATCAGTTTATATGTATAACTGTGTGTGTCTGTCTGTCCATGTCTGGAGTCGGTGTGTGCCCTCCTCCTCTCCTCTCTCCTTTCCCCCCAAGTTTCTTGACCCCACCCTCACATGCATCTCCAGTGTGTGTGTGCGTGTGTGTGTGTGTGTGTGTGTGTGTGTGTGATCCTGATACTGCAGGCCCAACCCAGTCTGCAGAACAAAGCTTGGGATGTGGGAGAGGGATGGGCTACAGCTGCTACTGCCATTACCACAGCCCCATAGCCCCAGCAGCGAGTCCTCTGCTGGTCTCCTGCCTTCTGGCTGCATGAATATTTCATCTGCTGGGGTTTTCCTTGGGCTGGCCTAGCACTAGTGTGCTTGTTCCCCTGTTTGGGAGGGGCTGCCCCTTTTGCCCGGCTGATCAGGGAGTCAGCAGATCAAGGGCTGGGGAAGGGCCCCTGGAGGGCCTGCAGGCCTTTCCTTGCCTGGTTAGCTGTGGCTGGGTGTGTGGAGAGGGTGTGGGGGAGGCCAGAGAAGGTGCAGGGAGGGTATCCTCTCCGAGTGAAGCCCATTTCTTAAATTAAGTCAAGTTGGTTTAAACCTCACCACACTGATTTGGTTTCTGCCAAGCCCTGGCCTATGTTTGAGACTATGCCTAGGAATACGTTGCCCCAGTTAGGCATACCTCCTCCTGCCCTCCCCCTCATCTGCCTCTTGAAGCCCCTGCTCCACCCCCCAGCTGTACAGTGGGAGCTGCTTCAGGGGAGGAGAGAGGGCCCTGCACGCTGGCTGGAAGAAGCTTTCCTACCTTCCTTGGGCCATCTATTCTACCACACATGAGATGCAGAGCCCCGGCGCACTCTCACCCCTTGCACTCCCTGGCCCTGGCTCAGAGGAATAGACCTCTATCCTGGTTTCCCTATCGGCCTGCTAATTTTCTAAAAAGGGCTCCTTCCCTTGTGTTACTCATTTCAACGAATGGCATCACCATCTGTGCTGGCTTCTCTCTGTTTGCTCCTCGGAGTCTCTTCCCCACCCATCTCTGTCCTGCTCTGGGCCTTGGGAAGCTGACCTCTGCAGACAGGTTCCCCAGGCTCCCTTGCTCTT
Organism: Myotis lucifugus; assembly: GCF_000147115.1. Lineage (NCBI taxonomy): Eukaryota > Metazoa > Chordata > Mammalia > Chiroptera > Vespertilionidae > Myotis > Myotis lucifugus. Next base: position 6,452,376 of record NW_005871093.1, on the reverse strand, counting down.
GACTTCTGGTTGGATTCATCTGAGGAGAAGCATCACCAGGAGAATGAAGGGTGGGAGGAGAGAGAAGTTAGGTATTTATTCCCTTGCTGAGCTCCTCTCCAACTCTGGTCCAATAGCCCCAGGTCTTCTGGCCAAGTCCTGGCATTTCTGGCATTTTTTTCTTCCTTGTGGCACCTCAGGCCTAGAGGTGGTAATAGTTCCCACTGTTATAAGTCTATTCTTTATTGCTCCGTTCTCATATCCCCACCCACACCTGTGTGCAGAGTCCCTTCATCAATCTCTCTCCAAGTAAACTGTGGAGGGGCTGTCTACTTCATTCTGGGCCCCTGATCCATCCACCCTCTTCTTTAAGTCTAGTCTCAAGTCAGAACTCTGTGAGACCTTGAGTCCTCCAGTTCCCCCTTCTTCCTACAGACCTTCCACCTCCTGGAACTGTCCCTCCTCTTCACCCCCCTCCCCATGGTGTCTGCCTGGGCAAGGCCTTGCTTGGTCCTGGTCCCCTGCATAGTATCCGCCCCTCCCCATTTACTTTCTCCTGGAACACACATCTCTACTCCAATAGCACTTGATAAATGAACCCTCCCAAGACCTCCCCATATAAAACAACATCTCCTCGCCCAACACTATTTTTCACTCCTTTAAAGGAATTACTGTGGTAAAGTACACATAAAAGTTACCATTTTAACGATTTAAAATGTACACTTACATTGTTGTGCAGCCATCACCCAAACTCAAATTGAAACTGCACACATGAAACATTAACTTCCCATCTCTTCTCCCCTGGCACTCTCTGTGTCCATGAATTTGACTACTCTAAGTACCTCATATAGACAGAATTATACAGAATTTGCCTTTTTGTGTCTTAGCATAAAATCCTCAAGGTTCATCCAGGTTGTGGAATGTGATAGAACTTTTTTCCTTCTTAAGACTGGATAATATTTTATGATATGGGTAGACCACATGTGTATTCATTCATTCATCTATCAATGAACATGTGGGTTGTTTCCACCTTTTGGCTATGGTGAATAATGCTGCTGTGAACGTAGTGTACAAATATCTGTTTGAGTCCCAGCTTTTAATTCTTTAAGGTATATACCTAAAAGTGGAATTTCCATGTCCTTAATTTTTTGAGGAACCACCATACCATTTTCCATAGCAGCTATAACATTGTAATTCCCACCAGGAATGCAAAAGGGTTTCAATTTTTCCACATCCTTATCACCACATATAATTTTCTGTTTTTGAAAACATAGTAATCCTAAGAGCTGTGACTTGGTGTCTCATTTTGGTTCTGGTTTGCCTTTCCCAGATGAATAATGATGTTGAGCACCTTTTTGTGTGTACCTTGCCATTTGTATAGCTTCTGTGGAGTACCTCCCTTATTTTTATCTTATTGCCATCTGTCATATTACCCATCTACTTAGGGTTTTTTTTCTCTCTCTTCACACTAGACTTTGCTCACTGCTGTATTCCCAGTTTCAGCACATAGTAGGTATTCAGCAAATATTTGTTGATTGAATGTCTAAATGCTTCCCTTGATGGTTTCTCAATCCATCTTCTACCTAGCTTCACCACCCAAAATGTTGTCTGTCTTACATTCTGCCATAAATAAACCTCTATGGAACAATAGTGCCATAAATAAACCTTTCCAAAGTAGACATGAGACTCAGTGTCTGATTCAGAGCCCTGCACCTAGAGCGATTCAAGCTCTCCCATAGCCCGACTCACTTGCCTTCAATCTGTCACTAAATTTGGCATTGTCTGCCTTCCCTGTCTCCTCGCCCACCAGCCAATGCTGTATCTCCCACTAGCCTTTATATTTGCTGCAGCACCTTTTTCTATTTCCATGTCCTTCAACACTCAGCTCCAGGGCCAACTCCCTTTCCAGGTGCCCATCCTCCCACCCCCTGTTGCCTGATCATCTCTGCCAGGGGCCTCATGCTCAGAGGCAAGGGCAGGAAAGACCCTGTGATGAGAGACCTGGCCAAGCCAGGCTGGTGTCTCCACTCACCAGAGTTCCCAGGCCCAGACAGTGGCTTATAGTGACCTTGACCTCAGAATTAGCTCTGCTCTTTCTCTCTTATTTTGCCCTACCTCTGCCACCCTCTCTCTGTGCCACCCTGTGTCTAGGATATGAACTTCATGAAGGCAGGGTTGGGTCATGGCTACCTCCATATATCCAACACCAGCAGAGGGGCAAGAATCATTGCTTGTTGAATTGAGTTGTCTGGGTTTTTTTGTCTGTCTCGAAGCTATTGTCTGTCCTCCTCCACCACCCCTTTTCCTCCCTCTCCACCCCTCAATTTACTCTGCTCTTTTTTTCTCTGGCTCTGCCTGTCTCTTTCCATTTATATTTTTGTATAATGGGAGGTAGACACACACCTTGGGGGCACTTGGCTTTGAAGTCATTCCCTCTCATCCGGTGCTTCTCAAAGTGTTTCCTCAACTCTCTGCATCAGAACCACCTTAAGTGCTTGTTAAATGGAATGGTGTCTGAGTGCTCTCCAGACCTACTCTAATGGCCATCTATTGCTGCGTAACAAATATTCCAAAACTTAATGACTCAAAACAACAACCATTTTATTATATCTCACAAGTTTGTGGATCAGAAATTTGGGCAGGACTTGTCTAAGTGACTCTTCTGCTCCATGAAGCATTAAATGGAATCACCTGGTGGTTTTCAGCTGATTAATGGTTGTGGATTGGAAGGTCTGGGCTCTGGTGGGGATGGCCGGAGGGCTGGGCTCAGCTTTCCTTCTTGCCTTCTCCAGGTAGTCTCAGGCCTCCTCTTGTGTTGTCACTAGCAGAGTTGTCAGGCTTCTCATATGGCAGCTCAGGGATCTGGAAGCAACTGTTCCAAAAGAGAGGAATTAGAAGCTGCTAATCTCTTAAAGCCAGAACTCAAAACACACATCACTTTCCCCATTTTCTATTTGTTAAAGCGGTTACAGAGCCTGTTCCATTTAAAATCGCACTCCCTCACTTATATTCAAAGGTGGGGGACATAGATTCCATCTCTTAATGGGAGGAGGGGCCCGGAATTGGTGGCCGTCTTTAATCTGCCGTATCTCTGGAGTCATACTCTTTGAGTTGGACCCACAGTCCCTCCTGAAATTGCAGAACTGATGCTATGGCCCTCATTGACACTAGAACTCATACTCCTCGTACTCCTCGTGCCTGGTGCTGTTCCCCTGCCCAAAGCCCAGATTGCTGCTGACTAGCTGTGTGGCGTTGTGAAAGCCTCACTGAGCCTCAGTTTTTCTGATCTGTAAGATGGGGCTAGTAATACCTGTCTCTGAGGGTTGTATTCCTTTTCTAATTATTATAGATCTTCTCACTGCCATAGCTTGCAGTGAATTGGTGATGTAGGGGAAAGGCCAGTGATGTTCTGGTGTCTTTTTACCTGGAAAATAATAAAACCTGGCATCTATATCCCTCTCCCCATCCGATACCTTAATTGTTCACTCTTTGCCCCTGGTCCAATCCATCAGTGTTTCTCTGCTGTTGTCCTTTCTCTCTCCGCACTCCCTTCCCTGCCACCCTGGTGCCCCCGCAGAGTCCAGCACTCTGCTGGGCCCACACTGTGTTCGAGAACCACACTGCCTCTTCCTCTCTGTGCCTCTCTGCCTGGCCCACCCCAGGCCTCTTCCTCTCCATTTCCTTCCTCTCCTTACAGCCTATCTCTCTCTCTTTGCAGAGCCTGGGAAATTGAGGAGTCCCTTGTGGCAGACGGGCAGGACTGACCTTGAAGCAGATCTTTAATAAAAAATGAGCAGAGGCGGCAGCCTTCCCTATTCACCTCCCCTAGGCTCACTCCTCCTTTAGGTCTCCTGCTTTCCTCTCAACTTGTAAATCTACCCTAAGGGGCCATTGCTCCGGTTTAAGCATCGCCTTCATTCGGGTCCTTTGGGAAGGTGCAGATCTCTGGGATGTAATGTGAAGGAAGGAAGCTTTTGCTGGGACCAGGGGAAGTGGTAGAGAGAGGAAGGGGCTATACTCTGAGATTGTGGGCTCTGCCTGCTCTGCCTTAGGACTTTACATGGGAATTCCCTCCCCTACCCAAGGCCTCACAACTGAGGCAATGGTTTAGCCCCACCCTGGCCCAAGGCCATCCCTGGCTGGAGTTGGGGGATTATGCACTCGGGGGACTTGGAATTAAATTCCCCACAGACCCAGGTTCCCCTTAGTCTGGACCCAGGAGTGAGAGTGGCCCACTTTGAACTCTGCCGTATCCCAGAGATTATGCTCATCCTCATTACCTCTAATTCTCACAATGAGCCCATGAGCTGAGGATCATTGTCCATCTCACAGATGAGATCACTGAGGGTCAGCGAGGTTCAGAGCTGCCCATAGCCCCCTAATCCATAGGTGACCTGGCCAATGACTTGAGCCATAATCTGGCTGACTCAAAGCCAAGCTTGTCCCCTGAACCACTGGCCTCAGAGCTGTGCATAGGTCTTATTTCTACTTCCCAAGTCTGCGGCCCTGGCCCCTGCCATGACCAGGGCATAGAGCTCCTTCTCCTCCCTGAGGCTTGAATCCACTCAGGCCCTCGAATGTGGATCCTATGGGAGGGACAGACCTCCTAGAACCAGATTGCCAATTCCTCAGCTCTTCATATGTCCCCTTCTCCCCCTGGACCTCTTGGGACCCCAGAGCCCACCGTGAGCTGTCCACATGGTGGGTGTGTGACTCTGGCCAGTGGAGCTACTCTGCCCCTTAGTTCTTGACAGGGTATATAGGAGGTGTAGATATACGTATGGATGTGTGTGCACAGAACGTGGATATAGTGTTGTAAAGATGTGGGGAAATGAGTAAATGAATTTGCAAATTAATGAATGAGTGAGAAGTCATTCAAATGGATAAGTGAATGAGGCACTGAGTCAGTGAACTCTGCCCTCCCAGCAAGGTAGAGGCAGAGCGAAGAGATTGTGTCCTTTGTGAGCTCCCCCTCCCTATGAGGCCCACAGTGACAGAGAAGCCCACCAAATGTTCATTCTCTGCTTCCCGAGAAGAGAATTGTCAATGGGACATGAATGCCCATCCAAGGACTATATCTCCCAACATTCCTTGCACGTATATAAACCATGTGACTAATTCTCACCAATGGAATGTAGGCAGAAGTGACATTTTCCTGGAAAAGCCACCTAAAGAGCAGGTGGCCCTCTTTGTCCTCTTCTCCTGTCTGTTGGCAGGATGCTCAAAACTCCAAGGCCCTGGGGAGGGGAGAGAGAGCCACAAGATGGAAGGAGTTTGGGTACCTGTATCATCACATGGAGAAGAGCTGCCTGCTGACCAAGAACATCAGCATAAGACTGTTATAGAATGAGAAATAATAAGTAGTGATAAGTTACTGAAATTTTAGAGTTTGTTATAGCAGCTAACATTGCCCTAACTAACACACTTATATAAATTAACTAGAGGCCCAGTGCATGAAATTTGTGCACGGGTAGGGTCCCTAGTGGCTGCCTGCCGGGGCCGTCCTTCATTCCCCACCGCCCCCTGGTGGTCAGCGCATGTCATAGCGAGCAATCAGACTCCCAGTAGGTTGAGCTCCGGAGGGGACACTGCATATTAGGCTTTTATATAGAGAGGTTATTCATTGTCAAGCTATGGATTTTAGCCTTGAAACACTCAAGCAGGGGCTGTGGAGACTCTTGACAGGTGTCTGTGATGAGGGCCAGCTAGGTCCTTCATCCTTTGCCTGCCATCAGTGGGTAGGGAAGTGGGGACAGATAGCATGACCATACTGCTTTCTCCTCACCTCTCACATTCATGAAAGGGTTAATGTTGCTCCTGAGTTGGGAAGGACTCAGGTGCAGGGGTTAAAAATGACTAATTAGACAAAACTAATCTACAGTGTTAGAAGTCAGAGTGGTTATCCTTGGGAAGTGGTGACTAGAAAGGGTACAGGAAGGCTAGTAATATTCTGTTTCTTGATCTGGATGCTGGGTACATGGATGTGTTCAATTTGTGAAAATTAATTGAGCTGTATATGGAAGATTTCTACACTTTCTGGGTGCATATCATATTTTAAGAAAAAATAATTAATGCCCAGGAGAGGGAATGCTAGAGTGAGGAGAGAAAATGAGTGAAAGAAGACGGGATGGAAACAAGATGAGAACGTCAGCAAAGGGACAAAGGAGGGTTTGGGGCAGGGCAGAGGGCAGCCCTGCCCCTTTAGCCATCGCTGTAGCCTTAGACATACGCCTTTTCTCTGTCCTTGGCAGGTCACTGTAATCATCACCCACCACCCATTGTCCCTCCATCTTACACTGGGCACCTACTATGTCCAGGAAGCATTCAGACTGTCCCCCTAGTGGGTGTCCTGGCCTGAGGACCCTTACCCCCAAGAAGTGTGTGGCGAGCTATCCTTGGAGGCCTGGGGCAGAGGCCCCTCCACATTTTCCAACCTGGTCAAGGCACTGGTGGGGGGTGAGAAGGGAGTAGGGGAGGCTGCAGAGATAGCAGCTGAGGCTATCTTGAAGGATGTGACCCAGTTTTATCTCCAGCATCTGTCTCTCAGCAGAATAGTTTCCAGTCACCTGAACCCATTGCACACATCCACATAACACACACGCATCCAACTCACACAGCTCACATGTATCTCACATCCATGCCACATGCATGTCCCCATGCTCCTATATATGCCCCATATACACGGCCCATAGACACATCCCAATTACCTGTCCCACACCTGTGCCTCATATGCACATCCTGTGCACACACCCCATACATGTGCCACAGTCATGCCTCATTGCTGTTGTTATGTGCCATTGAGTTCGCTCTGATTCCTGGTGATTCCTGTAAATGAGTGATGGTCACGATGTCCTGTCCTCAATAGCTCTGCTCAGCTGGGCTCATGTCTGTGGCTCCTTTTATGGAGTTCATCCATATTTGGTCTTCCTCTTTTCCTGCTGCTTTCTATTTTTCCCAGCATTATTGCTTTTTCCAAAGAACCCTGCTTTCTCATGAAGTGCCCAAAGTAGGACAGCTTCAGTTTGTCATTTTTGCCTCCAGCAATGTTTCAGGCTTACTTGCTCTAGGATCCATGCCTTGTCTACTCATCAACGTACACACACTCACAAACCTATCAACACCTCCTCTACACCTGTACAACCCTCAGACACACATCGCATCACACAACTCCTGACATACACAGCACACACTTATACACACCAACATGTACATCCATGCACAGAAACATGCACCAGCAAGATGTGCTGGGACAGAGATGCCTAGAGATGGCCTGCCTATGGGAGAAGCACATCCACAATGAACCAGACCCTCAGGGACCCAGAGGTAGGAGTGGATTGACTGAGGGTCCCTTCATGGGATACTAGCCCGGGTGCATCTCTTCTATGAGGCCTGACTGTGGTCCCAGAGGAGCCTTCTCCGAGCTGTGGAAATCCTTACATGAAAGGACAGATAACTCATGTCCTTGCAGGGATCTGCCAGAGCCCCAGACTCAGCCCGAGCTGACCCAGCAGGCTGAGTGAGCTGGGGGCAGGGCTGGGAAGCAGAGCCAGGAAGGAACTCCTGGGAGTTCCCGGGCCTTGGACTGGACCAACCCCAGCCTGCCCACTCCAGCGGCCCTGTTCTGGGGAGAGGCAGATGACTTGGGGCAGGCTGTCAGTGTGGGACAGGGAGAGAGCTGGCCTGTCTGGAAAAGGCCCGCACATGTGTGCGTGCACACATGCAGCATTTATGCACTTAATTACACACTAAAAACCTCCCAATGCACTAATGTCAGCAGGGTCTCTTTCTCCCCCCTGGTCTTGCTTTAATTACTCCTTCAGGGACCCTGGCAGGCTGAATTTGCTTTTTGAGCTAGAGGCCAGCCTGCTCAACTCAGATAAACACTCACAAACCTATCTATGCCTCCTCTACACCTGTACAACCCTCAGACACACATTGAATCACACAACTCCTGACATACACGCACATACTTAACCCTACACCAACATGGGCCCCACATGTGCATCCATGCACAAAAACATGCACCAGCAAGATGTGCTTGTGTGTTATGTGTGCAATGGATTCAGGTGACTAGAATCATGCTGGCCCAGCCCTGTGTGTGTGTGTGGCGGGGGGGTTGGGAGGGAAGTAGTGAGACCCTGTGCATCTGTGAGGCCTGTGGCTGCTCCTCAGACCCCTGCTTCTTTATCTCTGGCTCTTGCATGGCCGAGCCAGAGCCCTCCTCCCAGCAGCCCCACCCTCAGACCAGGAGGCATCTTGTGAGCCACAGGGGGCCCTGACCTCCTAGTGAGGAAAATCCCAAGGATAGTCACCAACTATTGAGTGCCCACTGTGTGTTGTAACCTTGGATACTTAATCCTGCCAGCCAGCCTGGCAATGGGCCTCATCAGCTCATTTTACTGGTGTGGAAGCTGAAGCCAGAGAAGTTAATTTGCTCAAGGCTCTACAGCAGCAATGGCGAACCTATGACACGCATGTCAGAGGTGACACGCGAACTCATTTTTTGGTTGATTTTTGTTAAATGGCATTTAAATATATAAAATAAATATCAAAGATATAAGTCTTTGTTTTACTATGGTTGCAAATATCAAAAAATTTCTATATGTGACACGGCACCAGAGTTAAGTTAGGGTTTTTCAAAATGCTGACTCGCCGAGCTCAAAAGTTTCGCCATCACTGCTCTACAGCCTTGGGGACCTGGAGGGGTGGGGAGGTATAGAGTGAGGTGAACTCTTTTTTATTTTATTTTATTGACTGGTTTTGAGAGAGAGAGAGAGAGAGAGAGGAAGAAAGGGAGGGGGGGGAGAGAGAGAGAGAGAGAGAGAGAGAGAGAGAGAGAGAGATTTGTCGTTCCACTTATTTCTGCATTCATTGGTTGCCTCTTGTATGTGCCCTGACTGGGGATCAAACCTGCAACCTTGGTGTGTTTGCACGACGCTCTAACCAACTGAGCTGCCTGGCCAGGGCACAGCGGGAGGTGAGCTCTTGTTGGCCTTCAGCAGCCTCATCTTCTAGGCTGTCCTTCAGGACTACTCCAGCCTTCTGGACTCTTCCTTCTGGAAGGTTCTGTTGAACTGGGAAGCATGATGTTCAATTTATAATGAAGCACAGTGCCACAGTTTGTGTTCTATCTTCACGTTTTGCTCCTCTGAATACCTTCTATACGGCTATTTAGCTTTCTCTTTAAATCAGCTCCTGTTTGTACTCAGCCTGTATGAGCAATGCAGGCCAGAATGTACTGTTTCTACCCTTTAAACACACATCGCAATAAATGTGTCTAAGTCACGTCAGGGCCCGTTAGGGAGACCTTGCCTGGCACCAATCACCGGTCGTGGCCTCTGCTTCCGTGCCAGCACTCTCCCCCCTCTCCTGTGGCCTCTGCCACAGTCCTTCCCTCCCAACAGTGGAGCCATGACCTTGCTCCTCCCCTCTGGAAGGTACCTTGGGCTGGTGTCTGCTCAGGCTTCTGTGAGGACTCAGGTCCCACCCACCAATCACTGCTGGCAAGGTCACTTGACTTGAGCCTCAGTTGCTAATTGTCCCCACATCCCCATGCCCAGTAGGTGCCTAAGACAGAGAAACTGTCCCGTAAAGGCAGCTAAAGCTGCACTGGGCTCATACTGGGGTGGGGCTGGCTGGGCAGTTCCTCTCTGCTTTCCTGTTTGTGACAGAGGCCTCCTCACAGGCATGCAAGGAGATGGCAGCCGTGGAAGTTTCTGGGCGAGAACAAGGTGCTCTTCATATACACTTCATATACACACACCACATATCATATACACATACTACTTGTACCACCCCACACATACATAAGCACATTACATATCACACACACCACGCAACACACATACTCACACACAAAATCACCCCAGCCCATGAAAAGAGCATTTCCATTTCCAATCACCCCTATCCAGCCCCACCAGCCCGCCTGCCCCTGTCCCTGGCAGGAGGGAAGTTAACCTAATTACTGGCCTGCAGTCTGCCTAGCACGAGGCTCTCAGCCTGGCTGGGAGAATATTAACACCTGCAGGAACCCAGGAGGGAGCAGCACAGCGGAGGGAAGTTATTTTTAGTCAGTGGAGGTGGGGTTTGCAGTGGAGCTGAGCTGGTGGCTTAGGGAGGAAGGGGCTACACAGAGTGATGAAGAGCTATGGTCAGGCAGACCAGGCAGCCTGGCTGTGACCTCTCCTAAGAGGGACCAGGCCAGCCTGAGGCTCCCAGGAAGGGGGGAGGGGGCTGAGAGAAGGGGAGTGGCTTGCCAAGACTTCCTACCAGAGCTGTCCGACTGGGCTGGGTTGCCAGCTGGGGAGAATGTGAAATGGCTCTAAAATGGGGAGAAGGCTCTGTGTGATCTGACAGCCTCCCTCCCACACTCACAGGCAGACATACAGGATGGGAGAGCAGGGTGGTGCTTCTCTGTCAGGCCTCTGAGAGTAGCTGGGCAGTTGCAGGTGCTGTGACTTCCTCAAGGCATGTCAGTCTGTGAATGGCCGGTCCCTCCATTCAGGCCCCTGATCTGAGGTCAACACCCTCCTCCATCCCTTAAGGAATGCTGCCAAGAACCTGCCTGCCAGCAGGGGGCACAGTGGGAGCATCTCCCCTCCAGAAGCACATAGACTTCAGAGCATAGTGAGCCAGGAACCCAAGAAATCCAAGGTTCTGGTTTCAAGAGACAGAACCAACCCACATGCAGGGAGAATCTGCCCCGTGGTGGAGGGAGCTACTGGGAGACACGAGATGTCTAAGACACAGCCCTACAGAGGCTGCAGGCACCTTGCTGAAGGGCGAAAGTTCTGCAGCTGGACTTCCAGGGTTTCAATCCCAGCTCCCTTTACCTGCCGTGTGACCTTGGACAAGCTCCTCAATAGTCGTACCCACCTTCAAATGTGATGAGGAGTAAAGGGATTATGCCTGCAAAACACTTAGGAGGGGTACACCAGTTTCCTGTGCTATTGTAACGATGATTACAAATTTAGTGGCTTAAAACAACACAAACTTATTATGTAACAGTTTTGTAGGTTAGAAGTTCTAAAACCAAGTGTCAGCAGGGCTGCGCTCCTTCAGAGGCTGTGGGGGAGAATCTGTTTCCTTGCCTGCCTTTGCAGAAGCCATCTGCATTTCTTGGCTCGTGGCCCCTCCCTCCATCTTCAAGGCTCAGTGTAGCATCTCTAAATCTCTCTCTCTCTGACCTGCTTCTGTCATCACATCTCCTCCTCTGATTCTGACTCTCCTGCCCCTCTTTGTAAGAACTCTTGTGGTCACAGCAGGCCCAACCAAGTAGCAGGGAGAATCACCCCCTCTTAAAGTCTTTAATTGAACCACAACTACAAAGTCCTCTTTGCCATGGTAGGTGACATATTAACAGGTTCCAGAGATTAGGATGTGGACATCTTTGGGGGCCATTATTCTGCCTCCCACAAGGAGGCTTGGGAAGCAGTGAGTGCTCAGCAGACATGAGAGAGGGAAAAAATGCTCACTGCATGGATAGGGTGATCCAGTCCCACAGCTGAGGGATGGTTTAGCCAATAAGGGTTTCCAGGGGCTGCTGGGGAAAGTTGGCCCTGTTTTAGGCAAAAAGAAACATCAGGATAAGGTACTAGAGACATTACAACAAACCCCTGTACACAGCTCTTTACAGTTTGTAAAGGGCTTTTCATGATGATGTCATAGATGAGGAAACTGCGACTCACCAAATGGGTGATGCTTCACCCAAGGTCACTCAAGTATAAATAACAGTCAGGATTTGAATCCAGGACTGTTTGACTCCCAGTCTCAGGGGTCTTCCCACCACACCCTAGGTGCCTCTGCCCACCACAACTGATAAATGCATGATGGATTAGAGGCCAGAAAGCCGGGAAAGCTGGGAGTGGGCCCCAGGAGAAGTGCACAGGGCATTAGGCTTGGGGTCCAGCCGCCAGAGCTTCCATCCTGCACTGTCACTCAAGCTGTGTGAGCTTGGGCAATCACCTCGTCCATAAAAGGGCTGGTAATGGGTGGTTGCTACGTAAAATGACAAGACCCATGTATCAGCACAGGGAGTGGTGCTAGAGTGTGGGATTAGCTCAATAACATGCTTTGCAAAGATACACATTTGATTTTTAATTTCACAAGCAATACTCATTGTACATTCTGGCCACTATTGCAAGGGATTTCTCACTGCAATATTTAACTATCAAAGTATATTTGTTTCCTGAGGTGGCTGTAACAAACCACCACAAACTGAGCGGCTGAAACAATAGAAATGTGTTGTCTCACCATCCTGGAGGCCAAAGGCAGAGTTGACTACTTATGAGGGCCATGAGAGAAACCTGTCCCAGGCTTCTCCCTTGCCTTCTGGTGGTTTGTGGGCAATTTTTGGCGTTCCTGGGCTTGGAGACGCACCACCCCTGTTCTCCCTGTGCACATGTCTGTGTGCAAATGTCTCTTTTTTATAAGGTCACCAGTCATTTTAGGGGCCCACCATACTTTAGTGTGATCTCACCTTAACTAATACATCTGCCACAACCCTATTTCCAAATAAGGTCCCATTCTCAAGTGCTTGTTAGGACTTCAACATATGAATGTTTAGGGACACAATTCAACCTACAACTTAAAATACAGAGTAAAAATCTGGGAGCACCCTACAAACAACACACACTCCAAAGACACCTTCCTTCTCCATTCTAGAGATTCTGGAATACATTCTAGAACACACACTAACTGGCATGTATTCCTTCAAGACCTTTTTGTATGCATTTACATTCAAACACAATAGGTTTTTGGGAGTGTTTTATTGTGTATGGAATCATTTAATACACGTTTGTTTTCACTCAGTAAGTTGTGGAGAGCCTTTCTTGTCAGATGAGCGCTTCATTTATTAGCTTTGACTTCAGGGAGGTTGATGGGGTAGATAAAACCACTGGGAAACCACCCCAAAGCCAGCATCTGGACCCTCCCCTCTGGCTAAAGCATGGCTAGAAGGTCAGCAATTCGGTGCTGTGCTGGGGGCGGGGAGCTTGATCTCTAGGCCAGCTCTCCAGTTTCTCTGGTCAATGAAAGGAAATACAAACCTATAGAAATTTTTATGAGTTTATGTGAGAACATGCCCAGAAGTAAGACCTTAGCGGGTTGAGAAAATGCTCTGGAGAATGGTAGTTATGCAGTTTTTAAAAAATGCATTTAGAATCAAAGAAGAGAAAGTAAGAAAGGTTACATAAAATCCATTGGTAGAAGGTTAAGGAGGCATGAGAAAGCAAATTGGGGAAATTCCTCGGATTGGATAAAAAGCAAAATGGAGAGAGACTTCTTTTACGTTGGTGGATACAGGAGAGTTAACATTTAACATGTACAGCACATAGAGATGGTATGCAGGCAGCAAGATAACAAAGAGGAGTCTCATGTTTGTGCTCTGGCGCCTGCAGTTGTGCCTCCGAGGGGTCTGGGAAAGAAAATTACTCTGACATTTCTGTCATCACATAAGAACAATGTGATGAGCTGCATAAGAACAATGGACAGGGCTGCGTGGGGTATGAAGATTGACCTTGGCTAAGAAAGCTATAGGACGGGGACGTGACTACCTGCTCTGACCTGCCCAGTTAGGAATTTATGTCCAGACCATTCTGTGTGGGTACTTTCCATCACTGAGCTTGTCAGGTCTGCCAAGGAGTCCCCTTTACGTTCACACGCTGCAGAAGGGGCCCCACTCCATGGCAGTATTAAAATATTTGACCATCAGGAGCACTTCGGCACTGGCTAATCAGTTCGGAAGATGCCATGCTGCCAGGCATTACCCCTTTACCAAGGGGAGGGCCAGGGTGTCCCAGGGGATGAACTGGCAGATTGGGGCAGCAGCTGTTGATTAGTTGGCTGGTGTATTTATTTCACAACCAGATCAGCTGTACTGGTGCAAGCCAGTGGAAGACCAACCCACCTGGCCCTCCTTTTGGCATCTGGTTCTGGGTGGCCCTATTCGACTTTGAGGGAATTTAATTTAGCATCCAGAAGAGGAAGAGGAGTTAAGAAAAACACAGTTTTGGTTGGTCAGCTCCCCTGCTTTCAGAAGTTGCTCCCAGCAGTGAGCCCATAGGCCCAGGATGGCAGGCAGGGGAGGGTGTGGGTGGCCTCTTAAAGTGGGTTAATTGAGGAGATCCATCTTGAGATGTCTGGGAAGCACTCTTGTGAAACTCAGAAATGCAAGCACTGGGAGGCCCCAGGCCCAGTGCCCTTGTGGGGCCTGCTGGGGGAGCTGCTGCAGATGCCTACACAGCTGCAGGCCTCAGGCCCTGGGCCTTTCCCCCCTGGGTTTGTATTACTTAATCCTCCTCCACCCGCTTCTGTGGCCTGCCTTGCTGTCTATACAGGGAGGAGCCCAGGGTTCCCCATTAACAGAAGTGGGAAGTTATCCCCCAAGCTGCTCTGCCAACTCATTTTGTGGGGCATGGCCTTGAGTGTATTGCGCAAGGCTAATGGGGAGGAGGGAGTTTTCTTCCCAGACCCACTTCCCCCTGTTAGTTCCCTGCACTGATATTGTCTCTGGGCCCTGCCTCCAAACCTGGGTGCCAGTTACCACAGCCTTCCCTGGACTCCCTCCCACCTGCATTATCCCTGTTTGAAAGTGGCTGCCCCTCCAGCCTGAGTGATCAGAGACCAGACAGGTCATGGAGCCAGATTTGGCTCTGGAATGCTAATCCTCACTCCACCACCTGACCTTGACAGTCCCAAGAAGCAGTTTTGTAGCCTCAGCCACTGTCTCCCCCTCCAGGCTACTTGGTGGAACTGCAGTATAAATCTCTCCTATGCAGAGAGGTCAGGGTCATTCACTCTGCTTTCCTTTTTTTTTTTTTTAAATATGGAACGCTTCACGAATTTGCGTGTCATCCTTGCGCAGGGGCCATGCTAATCTTCTCTGTATCGTTCCAATTTTAGTATATGTGCTGCCGAAGCGAGCACCACTCTGCTTTCCTTAATAAAATTACCCAACTTGGCTATGTCTCCCTTGGATTAAATGGCAGCCTCTGCAGAACCAACTCTTTCACCATCTAATTACCCTCATTGTGGGTGCCCCACTGCTTCCACACCAGCCTCCTCAGCTCTCTAAAGTCTGGTTCTTGCCTTCTCCTGGCAAAGGCTCAGCCAGCTCATTATGGTCATTAACACCACTAGTGGCCCAGTGCACGAATTCACGCACATTGAAAGGAAATTAATTAGAAGAAATATTTTAATATCACTATTTGCTCTTTCTCTATAATAGAAGTGTCAACCAAATTCACGATCAACAATGACAGATCGAAACACATGCGTGCGATTGGCACCAGCAAGAGCTTTATATGTATCAATATATATGATATATATGTATATATATCAATATATATATATAGATATATATGTATATATATATCTATATCTATATATTAAACTTGCTTAATTAGGCCTGCTTTCTGATTTAGCTAAACTTTTTCCAGCCCAGTGAAGCACCTCAACTTTTCTTTCAGGTAATTGTCAGCAACACAGTAGTAAATATCAATATGAAGCAGATTATTGTAGATCATGCACAGGAGAACAAAGGGTAAAATATTTAACTGCAGTGTTTGACTATATTCTGCACAGTGAGAAAACCTGAAGTCATTTTCAAGGTCCACCATTTCTTACTTCTTTTCAGTTGGGTCAAGTTTCTAAATCTCCGTTTTCCGGCTAATTAAAAGAAAAATAGGATTCCACTGAGTCTCCTATCTACCTACTCCAGGACTTCTGTGAGGATCAAATGAGATGAACCATGGGAAAATGCTTCACAGACATTTGGTTAAAGTGTGAAATGTTTCCACCTGGCTATAAAGCAGGTCTGTTCCTGGGCTGAAGAAACTGCAAGGAGGCTAGTCACTAGGGAGCAGAAGCTGGGCGTGGCTACTTGACATCATTACTCAGATGCTTAGCATATTAGCCTTTTATATATACACTAGGGGCCCGGTGCACGAAATTCATGTACGGGGAAGGAGGGGTCCCTCAGCCCGATCTGCACCCTCTCCAATCTGGGAGCCCTCAGGGGATGTCCTACTGACGGCTTAGACCTGCTCCCCATGGTCCTCTGCTCTCTGTGGACCTGCCTGCTTGATGCCACCATAGGCCCTGGTGTCTGCTCTCTGTAGGGGACTGCCTGTCCTTCGCTGCTGGGGTCAGGGGCAAGCAGCGCCCTGCTGTTTTCTCTCTGGCTCGCCACCGCAGGGGCAAGCAGGGCCCTGGTGTCTGCTCTCTGTGGGGGCCCTGCAAGGGACTGCTTGCCCCTCGCTGCCACGGACAGTGGCAAGCAGGGCCCTGCTGTCTGCTCACTCGCTGCAGGGGACGTTCCCGCCCCGTTCCTGGCCGCTTGGGTGTGCGCCAGCTGGGAGTGCCTGGGTCCTGGGGATGTTCTCACCCCAACCCCGCCGCTTGGCACCTGCAAGCGTAGGCCCGGCATTCCGGACTTTGGCCGCTCTGGGCCTATGCACGGGCCTACAGGCTCAGAGCGGCCTGGCTCCAGAGGACGCCTGTCCCTGTGACAGGGCTGTGGCCAGTTTCCCCTCCTGTCCCAGCCACTCCTGCTGGGTTTCCCCTCAGCTCCCAGGCGCTGTGGCTGGTTTCCCCTCCCGCTCCCAGGCCCTTTGGCAGGTTTCCCCTCAGCTCCCAGGCGCTGTGGCGGGTTTCCCCTCAGCTCCCAGGGCTGTGGCGGGTTTCCCCTCAGCTCCCAGGCGCTGTGGCGGGTTTCCCCTCAGCTCCCAGGCCCTGTGGTGGGTTTCCCCTCCCGTTCCCAGGCGCTGTGGCGGGTTTCCCCTCAGCTCCCAGGCACTGTGGCGGGTTTCCCCTCCCGTTCCCAGGCGCTGTGGCGGGTTTCCCCTCAGCTCCCAGGCGCTGTGGCGGGTTTCCCCTCAGCTCCCAGGCCCTGTGGTGGGTTTCCCCTCCCGTTCCCAGGCGCTGTGGCGGGTTTCCCCTCAGCTCCCAGGCACTGTGGCGGGTTTCCCCTCCCGTTCCCAGGCGCTGTGGCGGGTTTCCCCTCAGCTCCCAGGCGCTGTGGCGGGTTTCCCCTCAGCTCCCAGGCGCTGTGGCGGGTTTCCCCTCAGCTCCCAGGCGCTGTGGCGGGTTTCCCCTCAGCTCCCAGGCCCTGTGGTGGGTTTCCCCTCCCGTTCCCAGGCGCTGTGGCGGGTTTCCCCTCCCGTTCCCAGGCGCCGTGGCGGGTTTCCCCTCCCGCTCCCGGGCGCTGTGGCGGGTTTCCCCTCAGCTCCCAGGCACTGTGGCGGGTTTCCCCTCCCGTTCCCAGGCGCTGTGGCGGGTTTCCCCTCAGCTCCCAGGCACTGTGGCGGGTTTCCCCTCAGCTCCCAGGGCTGTGGCGGGTTTCCCCTCAGCTCCCAGGCGCTGTGGTGGGTTTCCCCTCAGCTCCCAGGCGCCTTGGCGGGTTCCCCCTCAGCTCCCAGGCACCTTGGCGGGTTCCCCCTCAGCTCCCAGGCGCTGTGGCGGGTTTCCCCTCAGCTCCCAGGCGCTGTGGTGGGTTTCCCCTCAGCTCCCAGGCACCTTGGCGGGTTCCCCCTCAGCTCCCAGGCGCTTTAGGTGGTTTCCCCTCAGCTCCCAGGCGCTGTGGCGGGCTTTCCAACCACTCCTGCTGGGTTTCCCCTCCCGCTCCCAGGCGCTGTGGCGGGTTTCCCCTCAGCTCCCAGGCGCTGTGGCGGGTTTCCCCTCCCGCTCCCAGGCGCTGTGGCGGGTTTCCCCCTCAGCTCCCAGAGGCTGTGGGCGGGTTTCCCCTCAGCTCCCAGGGCCCTTTGGCGGGGTTTCCCCCTCAGCTCCCAGGCGCTTTGGTGAGTTTCCCCCTCCCAGCTCCCAAGGCACCATGGTGGGGTTCCCCCTCAGCTCTCAGGCGCTGTGGGGGGTTTCCCCTCAGCTCCCAGGGCTGTGGCGGGTTTTCCCTCAGCTCCCAGGCGCTGTGGCGGGGTTTCCCCTCAGCTCCCAGGCGCTGTGGCGGGGTTTCCCCTCCCGCTCCCAGGCGCTGTGGCGGGTTTCCCCTCAGGTCCCAGGCCCTTTGGCGGGTTTCCCCTCAGGTCCCAGGCCCTTTGGCGGGTTTCCCCTCAGCTCCCAGTGGGTTTCCCCCCAGCTCCCAGGCGCTGTGGTGGGTTTCCCCTCCCGCTCCCAGGCACTGCCCCTTCCCCTCCAAGCTGCTGCTGCTGCCCCTCCTCACAGCTGCTGTGGCTGGGCTTGCCCTTCCACCTCCCACCTTCGCAGCCTTGGCTCCGTTTCTGTCCTCGAGGCCTCTACTTAGCTCCCTTCTGTACCGCTTGGCCTCCATGTTGTCCTCAAGTCTTCCCTCGCAACTGGTATATGCAAATTAACCGCCATCTTTTAGCTTCTATAATTGAAACATTGTATCTTTTGGAGATGCTGCTTCAGGAGCTCAGAGCCAGGCTGCAGCAGGTGGGGAACCTTGGCTTCCTCCATCACTGGAGCAAGCAAGCCTCATGTTCGCTTCAAGCTGCCTGGCTGCCGGCCACCATCTTGGCTTACAGTTAATTTGCATATTGCCCTGATTAGCCAATGGGAAGGGTAGCGGTTGTACGCTAATTACTATGTTTCTCTTTTATTAGTGTAGACTAGAGGCCTGGTGCACAAAAATTTGTGCACTCGGGGTGGGGGGTGGGGGTGTCCCTCAGCCCGGCCTGTGCCCTCTCGCAGTCTGGGACCCCTTTGAGGATGACCACCTGCTAGCTTAGGCCCGTTCCCCGGGGGATCGGGCCTAAGCTGGCAGTCAGACATCCCTCTGGCAGCCCGGGAGCCCTCAGGGGATGTCCACTTGCCAGCGGGGAGCAGGCCTAAGCTGCAGTCGGACATCCTTAGCGCTGCTGAGGAGGCGGGAGAGGCTCCCACCACCACCGCTGTACTGGCAGCCGTCAGCCTGGCTTGTGGCTGAGCAGAGCTCCCCCTGTGGGAGCACACTGACCACCAGGGGGCAGCTCCTGTATTGAGTGTCTGCCCCCTGGTGGTCAGTGTGTGTCATAGTGACCAGTCATTCCGTTGTTCTGCTGTTAGGGTCAATTTGCATATTACCCTTTTATTATATAGGAGGATACAGGCCTGGTGCATGGGTGGGGGCCGGCTGGTTTGCCCTGAAGGGTGTCCTGGATCAGAGTTGGGGTCCTGCTGGGGTGCCAGGCCAGCCTGGGTAAGTGGCTGATGGCTATTTGCAGGCTGGCCACAGACCCTTCAGGATGGGGGTCCCTGCTGGGATGCCTGGCCAGCCTGGGTGAGGGACTGATGGCTGTTTGCAGGTTGGCCACAGCCCCTTCAGGGTGGGGGTCCCCCCTGAGGTGCCTGGCCAGCCTGGGTGAGGGGCTGATGGCTGTTTGCAGGCTGGCCACAGCCCCTTCAGGGTGGGGGTCCCTGCTGGGGTGCCTGGCCAGCCTGGGTGAGGCAGTGATGGCTGTTTGTAGGCTGGCCACAGCCCCTTCAGGGTGGGGGTCCCTACTGGGTGCCTGGCCAGGCTGGGTGAGGGGCTGATGGCTGTTTGCAGGCTGGCCATGGCCCCCAGCCACCCAAGCTCCCAGTGGAGGATGGCTGGAACCAGGTATCTGGAATTTATTTATCTTCTATATTTGAAACTTTGTTGCCTTGAGTGGAGGCCACAGCCAGCCAGGGCAGGCAGGAAGCTTGGCTTCCTCCATTGCCAGGGCAACCAAGCCTCCTGCTTGCTCCAGCTCTGTGGCTGCTGGCCGCCATCTTGGTTGGGTTAATTTGCATATCACCACTCTGATTGGCTGGTGGGCGTGGCTTGAGGCATAGCTAAGGTGCGGTCAATCTGCATGTTTCTCTTTTATTAGATTAGACTAGAGGCCTGATGCACAAAATTTGTGCAAGGGGCTCAGTACCTCACAGCCATGGTGGCTGCCATGGCCCTCAAAGCCCCGGCATTGTCTGGAAGGTTGTTCGGCTGCCTGGTCTAATTAGCATATTATGCTTTTATTATTATAGATAGATAGATATACTCAATCCCTGGGTTTTTGTTCCTCACAGGGGGGAACAGGAATCTTGTGTCAAGAGGTGACCAGAAGGCAGGGATAGCAGCCAGCTCTGGGACTGGGAGGGGTGTATAATTGAGGCTTGAAAGCAGGGGTGCAGTTAGTTTAACCCACACTGATAACTAACTGGCTGATGCACTTCTGAAAGTGGAAATGGACCTGGGAGATGCTGCTTTTCCTCCATGTCCCTGTCATTTTTCCTGTTCACTATCATCCCCTTTTGGGCCCTCAGCCTTTGAGCTGTGGAGCATCCCCAGTAGACATCTTTCCTACGTAGGTGTGGTCTGCAGCATGGGCTGCATCGTAACAAGCCCCATCCTAGAACTGTGTCACCAACCTGCTCAGCACCTTTGATATCCTCTCTGTTCCCACTACCCAGAGGATGACCTGGCATTCAAGACCCTCCAGAATGACCTCACTACCATCATGTGCCCTATGCTGCTAAACACTTTACCACTCGTCCAACATGTCCTGAGCCCATTCCAAGCCCAACCCACTCCTGCTGCTGCCTGGTGTGCCCAGCCTGCCCTCCCTGCTGGACTCCTACCCAGCCTACAGGGCCAGCTCAAATGCCATCTCCTCCTCCCTCCTGGATTATCTATATGGAGCAATCTTCTCTGATCCTGGCCTCTGCCAAATTATCTAGAAGCAACCTTGTCCTCTATCAAGTCCTGCACTCTTCTAATTCTCACATTCCTGGCTTCTTTGTAAGCCTGCAAGGGCTTTAGTGAAGAGCTCTGGGGTAGCCAGTGTCAGTGTGGTGGGCAGCCCCACCTCTCAGCATAATCTGGAAGAATCTCAAACATTTTAGCTTCTTGACCCTTCTTATTTTATAATCCTCACCTGAGGATATTTTTCCATTGATTTTTAGAGGGTGGAAGGGAGGAGACAGAGAGAAACATCGATGTGAGAGGGACACATTGATTGGTTGCCTCCTACACCTGCCCTGACCTGGGCCAGATCTCTAGCCTGCAACCGAGGTACATGTCCTTGACTGGAATCGAACCCGAGACCTTTCAGTTCGAGGGCCGACACTCTATCCACTGAGCCAAACCCTTCTTCTTGGGCTGTTAGATCAGAACTTCTGAGAGGCGAGGCCAGAAACCTGAATTTTATGCAAACTCTGGGAGGTACTGATGTGGTAATCACTGGTATATGGGATGGGCACTGACCTTTGTAAACCAAGACAACCTTCTCTGAGTCATCTGTACTAGGTCCTGCCTGTCAGGGTTGCTTCAAGGAAGGATCCCATGAAATAGCAAACACACCCAAGATAGAGCTAGCACAATGCTTCACATATAAAACCACTGGGAGGAATTAGTCCAAAGCACAGTGATGTTCAGGACTACACTCTTTGTAATAGTGAACATCTAAACCACCTAGTTATCCAGCAGTGGAATACATTTTCTAGTACATTCACCCTAGGGTTATCCAGCTATTAGAGGTGATAGAGGAAAATACATCCACACTTTCACCTGTGGTGGCTAATCTCCAAGTTGGCTCTCATAGAGCCAGGCCTCCTGGTACTCAGATCTTATGTGGTCAGTGCACTCCCACCAGGCACCTGGGCTTGCCTTGTAACTTGCTTTCACCACGATGTGGCAGAAGTAATGCTGTGCCAGTTTTGATCTTAAGCTCAGTGTCTGACAGCTATTACTCTTGCACTTCTGGGAACCCTGAGCCATAAAGAAATCTGCCCACCCTACAATAGAGGCCTCATGAAGAGTGAGGCCCGAGACCTCATGGAGAAGTCCCAGCACCCCCCGCCCCCCACCAAACACCAGCTATGTGCCTGAGCCATCGTCTTGAGTGTGCCAGGACCTCAAAACTGGAGGAGCAGAGCCACCCAGCAAAACCGGGTCAACCGGCAGGATTGTGAGACATAATAAAATGGCTTAAAAGCAACTAATTAGGTGCGTGTGCTACATGGTAACAGATAACCAGACAAGCTGCAAAAAGGCACATGAAGCATTATCTCAACTTACGAAATACGCAAAATTAAGAGGACAAATACTATTTATTAGCAGTGATTTTTTCCTGCTTTATTTTTTGCCTAAGTTTTAGGTTTTAAACAATGAACATGTATAACTTGTTTAAGAAAACAATGATGTCATATTTGACTGTAAAATCCATTTGTTTCAGTTCCACTGGGTGTACCTAGCTCCACCCCGACCTGCCCTTTCACCTTCAGTGGAAGGCCATCACCACTTGTCAGAAAGTTCTCCATTTCCACTGCAGAGACTATGGATCTATGGAGCAGATGCACCCAACACTAAAGGGAATCAGGTCTCCCTTTAATTCCCTGCGTTTGTCGTAAGCCCAGATGGTACAATAAAGTCTCTCTCAGGTCACTGAGGAAGAGAGACACAAAGCTGCCTTTCGTCAGGATAGACAGCACTGTGTTCTCAGCCCTGCCACCCAGCTGGCATTTTGGTCTTTTCTGCCCCCATCCTAACTTTTTTCACAATACTGGCTATGGGAGGTTAGTCACTTGAATATTACGTTCCAACAGAAGAGGACAAAATTCAGAGTGGAACAAAGGTCAGCCAAGGCAGCCCCACTGTAGAAGAGGGTACTGTTCTCTTAGCCAGAACACACCACACAGAAAGAACCAGGGGCAGAAAACAGTGGCCTGGCATCAGGCACCGAGCTATTACGCCATGCGGGTGAGAGGACACTGAGGAATCAGGCCTGAGCTGACCCTTCTTAGTTTACACTGTGGAATGCAATGGTGAAAGAGCAGAGCTGGGAGGAGCTGTTACTGATATTTTTGACTTTCTTGAAGCTGCTGCTGAAACCATCTTGCTTCAGTCTAATATTTAAATAACATGTAGGTTTTATTTGTGATGAAAGAGATGTCAGATACTCTGAAGTCAGCTCTAATGGGGGAAAAAGCACAATTTTTATGGAAGAGACCTTGAAAAAGAATATCAAAGCCTGCTTTTATTGATGCACCAGTAGTAAACTGACCCATGATCTGGAAGGGATGGTAATGTTAATAGATATCCATCATCAAAACTGAAACAGAAAGATATCTGAAATGGCTTTTACAGTGACATGATGCCTTAATAAGTTAAGGAAATGGATTGCTCACTAACTGCTTTCTCATTTCATGTTCTTTACAAAGTCTTCTCCTTTCTTGATTGAGGCTTTCAGCTCAGGAATGGCCTCAGCTATCATCTTCTCTTCGAAAGAGGAGATTTTGCCAATGCCTAGATTCTTCTCAATGCCCTTTTTCTGAAAGAGAGAGGAGACAGAACCGTTTTTACAACAAAGTTAGTTTCCATGAATGAGTTTGTTATAGAAAACCCAACTTTAACTTCATCACCTCTGCCAAGACCAGGGGTGGGCAAACTTTTTGACTCGAGGGCCACAATGGGTTCTTAAACTGGACCGGAGGGCCGGAACAAAAGCATGGATGGAGTGTTTGTGTGAACTAATATAAATTCAAAGTAAACATCATTACATAAAAGGGTACGGTCTTTTTTTTTTTTTTTTTAGTTTTATTCATTTCAATTCAAACGGGCCGAATTCGGCCCGCGGGCCGTAGTTTGCCCACGGCTGGCCTAGACGATCCACATCTGTGGCTCTGGGCAGCCACTGCAAATACCCAGAGCTCAGGCTTCAGCAAGACAGTCCTAGGCTGGGATCTGGGCTGTGACACTATCATGTACCCTGGACGATGGTTTCCACACCAAGACTGCTTCCTTACCTATAAAATGAGCAAACTATCTACCTCAAGGGAGGCTGTGCATACACGTGGAAGATTTGGCACATCAAGTACTCCACAAGTAGTAGCACTTCAAATTATTCTCCCTGACATAGAGCATACGTTTGGGTTCTAGTTTCTTTTCTAAGTTGGTAAAGACTAAACAAACATTTTAATATCCACCTGAACTGAATGTAATTAGGTAGGTGAGAGTCTGACATTAGGAAAACAACACTGTCTCTGCTACTGTCCATCTCCGTGGAAAGCCCTTCCTGACCCAGACAATCAGCCTGTGTGCTCCTTTCCTAAAGGTCTCACCACATCCTTCTCCTGCCTGTGCTGAACTGGTTTCTGAATTAATCTATTTAGTGTCCATCTGTCCATCACAGAGAGCCCCTGAGGCCTGAGGCCATGTCTTATTAACCTTTGAACATCGGGTGTCTGTGGGAAGGGCCTCTTTGTGGCCCAGAAAGTACCTAATCTGTTTCTTTTCGGGAATAAGATGAAGGTCAGCACACATTTACCTGACTTCAGCAGTTCCAAACTTAAGAAATGGAAACCTTGGCTTGATGGTATGTATGAATGAGATCTAGGGGCAATGGCTCACTGAAGACTCAAGAGTCAACCAAGCAAAACACCAGCCTGTCTGAAGCCAGCAATGTGACCAGATGGGCTCTGTCCTAGACACCAGTTTCAAGGGAACAATCAGCAGCACATTCCAAGAAGGAAAACCAGTGAGATGAGGAGCAAGGAACCAGGAATGCCTGAACTGGTAAGTTTAACAGCTGTGCATCATCTCCAGACTTCTCTCGAGGAAGAACTAGGCTTGGCAGGCCCTGAGGTCAGAACAAGAACTAACAAGTATAAGTTACAGGGAAATGGCTACAGGCTGGGGTGGAGAAGCCTCTTCTTTCAGAGCAGCCTGTGGGAGTATCTCTTTCAGAGAGGGTCTCATCAGGAAACACACTCAGGCAGCCACTGATGACCAGCTGTCAGGCCCACAGGCAATCAAATTCCTGTGCCAGGATGTGCCACGCCCATAGTTTCTCCTTGCTCTTAATTCTGTGATGCTCTTCAACCCTCAAAAACCTAAGCACAGGCCATGCAGTGAGATGCAGTGACTGCAAAAAATAACTCTGAATTATGAAGCAGCCAGACAGGGCAGAGCTAAGTTTTAACTAGCGCGAACTCGCTGTCCAGTCAAGAGACCCAGCCTCTGGGATACATACCCCCAGCAGCAATGGTGTGGAGAAATAGGAACAGTCCGTTTCTTGGGACTTAACAAAGGAACATTCGACAACTCCTTCCTTTCCGTTGATTGCATCCAAAAGGGAAAAGACAAACCGCGCTCCAGCATATGCCATGGACAAGGTGGCAGAGCCTAGGGGGACACAGAAAGGTTAGCCAAGCTAGCACAGAAGACTGTAAAATCCTGGTAAGCCTGCCCTGCCAGCTAAATAAAGCACCTGTAAAAGCTTTAGTCGTCGAGAATTTAGGTCAGTAGTCCTCAATTCACAAACTCATGAATGGCATGAATTAGCTTTGCCAACCTCAAATACCACTCTACTCCACCGAGCGGGCCGAGCTACCCTCTGATACAGGGTTTTCTATCAAGTGAACATATAGGAGACTTAGAAAAAGGTTTGCTCCTTCAGTCTTCAACTGTGAACTCTTAACAGTGACTCTGGCATCAGCACCCCACCCATGAACTGCCTCTGAGACACTACCTGCTCCAGCTTTAGCCTTGACCACCTCCGTGCCAGCCTCCTGGATCCGTCCAGTGAGGGTTGTCAGCTGGTCCTGGGGGAATTCCACCTTGGGAGTGCACTGCAAGCAAAAGTCACAGGGATCCTGTGAGCAGGTTCAGATCCCACACTCTCCTCACCCTATTCACAGAGGGTTCCTTGCATCATCAATACATGGGAAACCAAGAGCTTTTCTTTAAAGAAAAAGTCAACTTTGTTGGGAGGTGTAGTGTATTCCCCAATCGTTTTAAAGAACTTCTTATATTTGTACTAATTTTAGACCCAGAGAAAAATTGTAAAAACAGTACGAAGACTCCCCTCACTTGTTTTCCTCATCTTAAGCACAGTGCAAACAGGAAGAACAGGAGATGAGTACATCCAAACTCCAGACCTTATTAAAATTTCACCCCT
Source organism: Myotis lucifugus (assembly GCF_000147115.1). Lineage (NCBI taxonomy): Eukaryota > Metazoa > Chordata > Mammalia > Chiroptera > Vespertilionidae > Myotis > Myotis lucifugus. Next base: position 6,426,529 of record NW_005871093.1, on the reverse strand, counting down.
CTTCCCCTTACTGTCCCTTTTCTGTTCCAGGACCTATTCAGGACCTTACCGGAAATCGACTAGGTTATTTCACCGTAGCAATTCTCTAACAGTTTCCGTCTTCCCTTGTCTCTCGTGACCTTGTCAAGAGTACTGTCACTCATTTTGTAGAATGTCCATCAGTTTGGACCTGTAAGGTGCTTCCTGGGGATTTTGTGTAAGGTTATGCATTTTTGGCAAGATTAGCACAAATATTTTGTGTCCTTCTCAGTGCACTGTACTCGGGTTTATGAGGTTGATTTGATATATCATTCTTAGTGGTGTTACCTGGTCTCTAGTCTAGTTTTCACACCAAGCAGCTTTGCCTGCTCTGACCTCAGCAGAAATTCATGAATGTTTCTATCAGCAGTTTTCACTGTATGCTGGAGCTGGCTGCTTTGAGCACCTTCTGACTACTCTCACCCCATACAACTGTGGACCCCTGAAACACTGGAAGCTGACCACAGCCCCACACCAGTCAAGAAACCCCTGGACAACTGGGGTGGGCTGCATCCATAGCATCCTTTCAAAATACAACAGATCTTTGTAATCTTTGTCAGTCTGTCCTGAGTGCCTCAAAGTGGATCTTAAGGCTTCTTGGCAAGGTCACAAACATACCTGAGAGATCAGGGGGATGATGGTCTTCCCAGCATGGCCACCAATGACAGGAACATTGACTCGAGCTGGATCCAAACCCTGGTCAACAAAATGTGAAACATGATTAACTTTGAACAAGCTCTTTTGAATATAAAATATGTCACATCTATCCAAAACACCGATATTGGAAAAATCCACAGAACTCAGAACAAAACAAAAAATTAGAAGAGATTGACTCCAGCCTTGCGCAAATCTCCCATGGCCCCACCCCACAGTCTGACATCAGTCTGAACACAGGCAGTGAGGAGTAACTTGTCATCTTGTGAGGTCACGAGGTTTTCCCTTTATAATGAGTTGAAAACTGCCTCCTTGTAGGCACCCCCTGCATTGGTCCCTATCAATCTATCTTCTCGGAATCAAAGGATGACAGTCCTCTTTCCCACAGCTACTGTTATTCCAATGCACAAGCCCAGACTCATGTGCCCACACTTTTTCAAAGAACAAGTCAAAGTAAACTTCAAAACAATTCCAGGAAACGAGGGGTGAGAAGTCTGTTAACTCACACAGTGATTGGGACAGAAAGAACAAAACTGGGAAGGCTCAGAACACCCTGGCTCATTAGTGAGCTAGCCGAGAGAGGCTGGTTCGTTTGTTAAACTGAGGTACAATGCCCCTGAGAATCTGTGAGCCAGGTGTTCTTATGACAGCCAAAAAAAGAATCTGGTGGAAGTTATGGGTCGGAGGTGAACCTTTTCCAAATGCTACAGCTGCTGAAGAGAGCAGCCCTAAGTTAGGAACCACCAAGCCTCTGGTGGGTGGGGGTGGGGGTGGGGGGGGGAGCCGGGATAGACAGGAACAGCAGGATCGACTGAAAAGCAGGGAGCTCAGAAGCCAAGGTGCTGTGCCAGTCACCAGGGTTGCAGGCATGAAAAAAGCCCCTGCTTTTGAGAAACCTGATGTCTAATGAGACGATACAAAGGGTCGTTCCAGCACAACACTATGGAAGCCAGAGGAGCACTTCATCAGCATGGGAAGGCTTCCTGGGACTGACCTCACTCCTCTGGGAAGGAACAGGAGGACTTCCCCCAAGGGAAGCATATTCTAGGCAAAAGGAGAAAAGGCCAGGGGGTATGAAGAACGCACATAACATCAGCAGAGTATGACATGTAAACTAGACAATTTCTACGAGCCTAGTGGAAAGGGAATGCGGAAGTAAAAGGGGTCCAGATGGCTGAGAGGGCTGAGGGAGGAACCAGGCACTGGGAGCTTAAGGGATCAATTTTGACTCAGGCAATTTTTCAGAATGTCAGACTGTGGTAAAGAGCAGTTCACTTAATTGACACTTGTCAAGCGCCAGATTCTCTGGGAGGGGCCAAGATCCTCCATCCCCCACCTCTAACAGTAAAGCTTCTAGGCTGAGAAGCACTATCTAATAGGACTTTCTATAAAAATACAGCAATCATATGTGGCCATCCAGCACCTGAAATTTGACTAGTGTGATGGAGGACATGCACTTCTAATTTTATTTATCTAATTTAACAGCCGCATGTAGCTACTGCACTGTGCACAAGTAGGAGCCCAGGGGAAACGGTGTGCTCTGACAGCTGGCAGCACCACGGGAACCCTAAGAGAATGAGCACTACTGCTTCCAGGAAACTGGGGTACAAGCTTCAGGAAGCTGGAACCCCGGCTCTCCAGCCTGTGCACTCTCAGCTTCAATGTGATCTTCTCCACAAAGCCTTAAAGTGAATCTCCATTCAACAGAGCTCCCAAGGCCTGGGGCTATGTCTTATGGACCTTGATGACCCCCACACCTAGAATCAAGCCTGAAGAACATGGTGAAGTATGAATTAAAGTGGGTTGTCATCACTCCAGAGACAGACCTGTCTGGTGCACAGGGGAGTAAAATAAAGGCCAATAGTCCTGTGTGTGCACTTCTCACTAAGCTGTGTGCATGACAATGATCCCTACTTTAGAGAGGCTCCTCTCATCTGAAAAGTCAGGAAAAAAAATGGTCTGAAGTTCAAGGAAACTTTTTGGGGCCAAAATAAATGGTTCTGCTGGATCCACAACCAAAAAGATTATACAAAAAAAAAAAAAAAAAGATTATACAGCCCTAACCAGTTTGGCTCAGTGGATAGAGCGTTGGCCTGCGGACTCAAGGGTCCCAGGTTTGATTCCGGTCAAGGGTATGTACCTCGGTTGCGGGCACATCCCCAGTGGGGAGTGTGCAGGAGGAAGCTGATCCATGTTTCTCTCTCATTGATGTTTCTAACTCTCTATCCCTCTCCCTTCTTCTCTGTAAAAAAATCAATAAAATATATTTAAAAAAAAAAAGATTATACAGTGAGTTGTGAAAGGCACGGAAAACCCCAGACCTAGCACTGATGCCAAACCCACCTCAGGGCGAGTCCACAGTTCAGTCCAGCAGCCCAGGAAGAAGCAGACAGATGGCAAGATCAGAACTCTCCGAGAAAAGCTACCACAGGTAACCCAAGAAGGGGAGTCAGAACTACAGCCTGGGGACAGCAATTCTGCTATCTTGTCCAATAATTTATTTATTTATTAACAGGTAAATCCTGTTAATACTAGTTTTCAGAGGCAATAAGCTTGGAGAGCACAATTCAGTCCAGCCAATGAGAAACCCAGGGAAAGCCTGGACCTCTAAAGCATCAAGAAGAGTAAGCTAAGTCAAGACTAAAGCTATTGGTTTAAACCTGCAGAGGCCTGCTGATGCCCCAAGAAAATGTGAGAGCTACTTCCCACCACAGGGCAAGCTATTAAAAACATTTAAGCCCGACCAGGGTGGTTCAGTGGTTGAGCCTCCACCCATGAACCAAGAGGTCACCGGTTTCATTACCGGTCAGGGCACATGCCGAGATTGCAGGCTTGATCCCCAGTAGGGGGTGTGCAGGAGGTAACCGATTGGTGTTTCTCATTGATGTTTCTATCTCTCTATCCCTCTCCCTTCTTCTCTAAAATCAATAAAAACATATTTTAAAAAAGAAAAATACTTAAAACTCCCAAATTACAAGTGACCTGTAAATGCCCTATGTCTTTCTTCTATGCCCATAAAAGAACCAAGGATGGCCCAGAGAAGTTCAGAAACGGGAGCTTGAAAGATACCCGATGTGGCTCTTACCTTCAGTTCTGCAACAAAAGCATTGGCTCTGACAACGTCCAGGGTTGTCACCCCAAATATCTTATTGGGGTTGTATACTCCATGCTTCTTAAAAACTTCAGATGTGATTGGGATGGTGGAGTTAACCTAATAAATCCAAGAGACAGGTATAATTTGCCAGGCATTCTGAGAACACAGTCATATATCGAAGGAGAAGGGTTACAGGGGTGGACTTCCTCTTCTGCCAGAGTGCCTCCTTCCCCCTCCACATGAACAAAGAAACTCGGCACTGCAGCAGGCACTCTTCCTCTTGGTGGCCCCTGAGCCCATAGTTCAAATATGCACAACACCCTGGAACTATCAACTTTAAAATGTGATGATGGCTACACAGGGCATCTTCGGCTCCAGCTAGAACTTACACCTGAATGGCCATTCCTAACAAAAGAGCACAGCACAGGGCTGAAAGCTCAGATGGCACAGGGTCAAGTCCCAGCTCTGTCACTCCATGTGGTTACCCGGGGAAAGCTACTTTAATTCCCTGAGACTTGGGTTCTTTATCTGTAAACGGGGATGAAACTACCTCATAAGGCTGTTGAGAAGATTAAATGACTATGTACATGGCAAGTGCCTAACACTTGGTTCACAGAAACAATATCATTAAAACAAAACAGCAAGATATACATCAGGCACTAGTCAGCTCCCTGATAAAAGAAGCAACTGCTTTCTACTTTTGACCAAATGGCCCTGAGGAAGGGTGAGCAGGCTGGGAAAGACAGGATCCACTTTAGAGGCCACTGCATAAGCTCTGGGTGTTTATCAATGGTCACGTTCCTCAGTCAACATCAATATCATGGCACTGTCATACTCAGAGGCCAGAATCCAGTCAATCAGGAGGGAGGAGTGAATGAAGAGGGCTGCTGCTAAATACAACCCAAGGGCCTGCTCGGACAGTCGTGGGAACCTTCTCAGAGAGGACACAGCACTCAGAGTTTCTGAACTGAAGATTAAGCAGGCAGGACCTCATGTGACTGCATATGAGATACATGTGTAAGTTTGAGAAGAAAGGGAACGTTGGGGGACCAGGAATTGCAAACCCTGGGTAGAACATAGTAAAAGGAGTTCAACAGGCTCCCACAATCATGGCTGGAAGAAGCCTTAAGAATGGACTTATTTTCCAGGTTGAGAAACTAAGATTATTCAGATAAGGGAAGTGATTTGCCCAAAGACACACAGTTGATGAAAAAACCAGGTTAAAACTCACTTAGTCTATGCCCGAAGGAATCCTTAGGAAATAAATGTAAGGACCTCTTTTTAGTTCCCCCAACTTACCATTTCAGTGTGTTAGTCTGATTATTCTCCCTATAAGACATTAGCACACTTTTGCTGTGAGCTTTCATATGTATCAGCAACCTACCTGACAGCAGCACTCACCGGATTTGCAATGACACAGATCATGGCCTCAGGGCAATTCTGGGCACAGGCAGCAGTCAGGTTGGCCACAATCGTGGCATTGGTGTTGAACAGGTCATCCCGAGTCATGCCTGAAAATGATCCAATTCAAGATGTTCACAAAGCACAGGACAAATTTCTAAATATGTGCCAAGAGCTGTTTGTTAGCTGGTATAGGAAATTCAAACAAGAGTGACACAGGGTCCCCACTTTTTTTATTTATTTAAATATATTTTTTATTGATTTCACACAGGAAGGGAGAGGGAGAGATGGAAACATCAGTGATGAGAGAGAATCATTGATCGGCTGCCTCCTGCACGCCTCACACTGGGGATCGAGCCCGCAACCCTGGCATGTACCCTTGACCAGAATCGAACCCGGGACCCTTTAGTCCACAGGCTGACGCTCTATCCACTGAGCCAAACCAGCTAGGGCAGGGTCCCCGTTTTAAGTTAAACTACCTTGTAGGAAAAACAGTCCAGTGTGACAAGTGCTGAAACAGAGATCTGTGAGGGTGGAGAGTGGGGATGGGAGTCAGGAAGGGTGATATCTGAGGAGGGTCATGAAGAATTCCCAAGGTGGAGACAGGTGGAAGAAAGGGCATTCCAGGCTGGGGAGGAGGGATGAGCAGGAGCAGGAAACACATGAGGCCTTGATTTTTATCCCACAGGCATGGAGAGCTTTGAAATTTTTTCTGCAGCAGAGAGATCTGACTAGATCCATTTTTCATGGAAAACCACTTCCTCAACTGACTTGTAGGGCAGTTTTTCAAATACACACCTGGTTTTCTTGGGACTCCAGCTGGAATAACCACCAAATCACAACCTTTCAGGCAGTCTGGCAGTTGCTCAGGTCCGAGGTAGCCTAGAAAAAAAACACCCAAGAGAGCAATCTTATAGTTTGCAACCAAGAGAGGCTAGCACATCTATGGGGACAGAACCCAGAGAACTGCCCCACCTGTGTCCAATGCTGACCACAGGCGACAAGAAAGCCTGGCAAGCCCACCTGTGATGTGATTCCTTTCCTTGAGGACTGCCACTCTGTGAGTGTGACATTTCTGGCTGGCAGGAATGCCCCCCTTTCACTCTACTTTCCTAGAGCCTCCATTTGCCCAGGTCTGGATTCAGAACGGATTACCCCTCCAGGTTTGCATAACACCAAACCAAGCCAGCTGCTAATCTTTACTCCCTAGCATATGTAAGTCCTTCTCAGCTCCCAGTTAGAAGAGCTGCTTACTCTACATCATGATCATCCTAACAAATGTGCCATCTTAGGGTCAGACCAGAAGGCACACTGAAGGCCATAAAAACAAACAAACAACCAAAACCTTGTGCTGATAAAAAAGAACTCTAAGTATTAGTACCTATTTTGTTTATTCCTAGTATATGAGGAAAATAAGGTCTACATTCAAGGATTTCAGGGAAATTTGCTCCAAGACCAAATCTGCTTTGATTTTAATAGACTTTTTCCTTATTTGCAAAAGCTTTCAGAAACTGCCCTGACTGGTTTGGCTCAGTGGATAGAGCATCGGCCTGCGGACTGAAGGGTCCCAGGTTCGATTCCAGTCAAGGGCATGTACCTTGGTTGCAGACACATCCCCAGTAGGGGGTGTGCAGGAGGCAGCTGATCGATGTTTCTCTCTCTTCCTCTCTGTAAAAAAATCAATAAAAATATATTTTAAAAAAAGCTTTCAGAAACTCAAATCTACAACACAAAAGAAAATGAGCAAACAAATTCAGAGGGACTATGGAAGGCTCATAAACATATGACTTGACAGTCAGCCTCCTGTGTTGTTTGCACCTTTCTGGACAGTAATTTGGTACTTTATAGTAACAGCTTTAATGTAGTCACACTTACTGTAAGTGCCCTAAGGACTCTAAGAAACAAGATATAAAGATGAAGATAGCCGAAACCGGTTTGGCTCAGTGGATAGAGCGTCGGCCTGCGGACTGAAAGGTCCCGGGTTCAATTCCGGTCAAGGGCATGTACCTGGGTTGCGGGCACATCCCCAGTGGGGGATGTGCAAGAGGCAGCCGATCGATGTTTCTCTCTCATCGATGTTTCTAACTATCTATCTCTCTCCCTTCCTCTCTGTAAAAAATCAATAAAATATATTAAAAAAAAAAAAGATGAAGATATTTATCACAGCTTATATATTTATATTTAGAGGAAAACAGGAAAGAGCCAATGGCCAACAGTATGGGAATAATAATAAGTGATAAATTATAGTAAAGCTTTAAAAGGATGTCACTAAGAACTTGGTATATGGGAGATGTTGCTAAGATGTGAGGGTAAAATAAGCAGGACATAAATTTTTATGGAGTCAAGTCCAAAAAAGTGTGATCATCTGTAAAAGTTAATGCTAAGCTGAACATGAACATCCCAAGTCTCTGAACATCTAGTTTCACCTAAGGCTCTTACTGTAAACTTGGATCCTAGCCTCTTAGGGAGAAGAGATGTAATCTCCAGGCCCAGCGTGCCCAGTACCTTTCACAGACGCTCTGGTCTCAATGTGGCTCAGATCTGCGGCCACTCCGGGTGTATGAGCAATATCATAGAGGGTCAGGCGGCTCACCAAAGGGCTATTCTTCAGGAGAAGCGAAAGGGGCTGCCCAATTCCTCCGGAAGCCCCGAGCACAGCTACTTTAGCATTGTTCTAAAAAGAGCACAGAGAAAGAACTAAGATAGAATCAGCATTAATTGGATTCACATTAAAAGGATACCTCCTGCAAAGTATTGCACTGGCCTCTTATTGCACAGATGCCAAAGGAAGATACAACTGTAATTCTACCATCCAAAGATCCAGTTTCCTTGTGAAGGTTAGAGGCATGCCTCAGGAACATGGGGAAGAACTCAGGTCTGTAGAGATTTGTGACAGGGTATACTTATAGCAGCCTCTGAAAGATGAATAAGCTTTACTCATTCAGGCAGCTGGACTAGTAACAGCAGCCTTACTTTCAATCTGCAATTTTAAAAACTATAAACAAACATTTATTGAGCACCTACCCACAGGCTAGCTAGCCATCACACATGGGACTGCAGGAATGAAGACTCCTGCTGGCTCTGGAGGGGACAAGCAAGCAGATGTGTGAGGAGCTGAGGGATCAGGTAAGATTCCAGCATAATCTTGGCTGGAGCCTAAGGCAGGATTAGGAGGGATGTATATGTTTAAAAAGCTCCTTCTCTCCCAGGTAAGTTATATCTGCATGCAGCCCCAGACTCCTTACCCCAAACCAGCTCCCAAACTCTGGTGTTTATCAGAATCACCTGCTGAGGTCACAAAACAAACAAAAACAACAGGCTCCTTCAAATAGGCTCTATCAAGTTCCCCAAGTGATTGTGACACCAAAGTTTGAGAATCACTACTGCTCCACATCAAGCAGCAGTTGGCTTGGGCATGTCAGCTGGAAACTTTAACAGTGATAGCTTAGTTGGGGGGAGGAGGTCGGTCCAAAGAAACTGCCTCATTAACATCTGAAACGACAAACCTAGAAGCATCTGTATCACTTTATTGGTCAGCTTACTGGAACTAAAGTCATAAAACCTGACTTTAAACAGCCACTCAGAGCTAAGTAGATCTAACTGGTCATCTAATTGCATTCATTTTTTAAAAAACAGCTTCATTGAGATGTTATTTTCCATACCATACAATTCACTCATTTAAAATGTACAATCCAATGGTTTTTAGTATATTCAGAGTTGTACAATCATTACCCTATAAAGCAACTTATTTCCCATTTCCCTGGCAACCACTAACCTTCTTTTGTCTCTATGGACCTGCCTTTGCCTATTCTGGATATTTCACATATGAATGGTATCGCACAACACATGGCTTTTTGTGTTGGCTTCTTTTACTGATCATAATGTTTTAAGGTTAATCCATGTTGTTATCAGTACCCCATTTCTTTTAGCCATTCATCAGTTGGTGGACAACTAGGTTATTTCTACCTTTTGGCTATCATGAATAGTGCTGCTATGAAAATGTATGTATAAGTTTTTGTGCAGACATGTTTTTTTAATTTTATTGATTTTTAGAGGAAGGGAGAGGGTTAGGGAAAGAAAAACACCATTGGCTGCCTCTTGCACACCCCTACTGGGGATTGAGCTGGCAACCCAGGCATGGTGACCTCTTGGTTCATGGGTCGATATTCAACCATTGAGCCACACTGGCAGGGCTGTTTTTAATCTCTTGGTTATATACCAAGGAGTGGAACTGATGGGTCATGTGGCTACTTCATGTTTAACCTTTTGAGAAATTGCTAGATTGTTTTCCAAAGTGGCTGATATTCATCCATTAAAGCTCACTACAATTCAACAGGCATCTACATCTATCTGCTACGTGCCAGACTGACTTGCCTGCAAAGACTCGCAAACTTAATAAACACCACCTAGTGTAACAAGTGACACTGAGGCAGATTCTCAGAAGAGCAGCAGCACAAATAGGGGGTGGAATAAACTGTTAGAGGGGGTTTTGAAGGATGGTAGTTTACCAGGTAGATAATGGGGGGAAGAGACAAGTAGTCCCAGCAGTTCTTTATGACTCTAGCACTGTTGGATACATACAGAAAAAGGAAGACAGGAGGGCCAAGCACAGAATTATCTGGTCCTGGTAGGCAATGGGGAACCACTGAAGGGCCTCAAAAGCTGGGAAGAACATGACCAGATCTGGGTTTTAGAAAGATATGAGACAGAGTGGAAGATGGACTGGAAATATACAATAGAAGCAAGGAGACTACTGTAATAGTTTAAACATGACTGAAGAGTGGGATAAAGGGAGCAGCAAGGATGGGTAGATTATGAGGGATTTGAGGAATAGTAGCTATAGACTAAGTCACCCCCTTCCCATCTTCACCCAAATGGTGAGAAGAGGAAGGACCTGGGGCGACAACTTTCTGGCTCAAGGAGACAGCATTGCCTTTAACCAATAGAGGGAACTGAGGAGAGTTTAGGGGTTTTGAAGAAAGAATAATGAATGGTTTGGCACACTGAATTTGGGCCACTTGAAACATCCATGCACAGTAGGTACCTGGACAAAAGACTTGGTCTGGAGATCACAGTGTCTGCACTGGAATTAATGGAAGCCAGGAACATGGACAAGGCACAAAAGGGAATAGAGTGAGAAGAGCACTAGGGACAGAACACCAGCATTTAAGGCAGCGGTTCTCAACCTGTGGGTAGCGACCCCTTTGGGGGTCGAACGACCCTTTCACAGGGGTCGCCTAAGACCATCGGAAAACACATATATAATTACATATTGTTTTTGTGATTAATCACTATGCTTTAATTATGTTCAATTTGTAACACTGAAAATATATCCTGCATATCAGATATTTACATTACGATTCATCACAGTAGCAAAATTACAGTTATGAAGTAGCAACGAAAATAATTTTATGGTTGGGGGGGGCGTGTCACCACAACATGAGGAACTGTATTAAAGGGTCGCGGCATTAGGAAGGTTGAGAACCACTGATTTAAGGGGTGGGAGGAAGGTCACCCCCCAGACATTTTTAACAGCCAATTCAATTACTACTTTTTGGTGATCTTTCCTACAAGAGGCAGACTTTATTATATAGTAACTAGAGGCCCGGTGCACAAAATCTGTGCACTTGGGGGGAGGGGGTAGGGAGGGAGGTCCCTCAGCCCGCCCTCTCACAGTCCGGGAGCCCTCAGGGGATGTCTGACTGCTGGCTTACGCCGGGAGTGGGCCTAAGCCGGCAGTCAGACATCCTTAGCGCTGCAGTGGAAGCGGGAGAGGCTCCCAGCACTGCTGCCGTGCCCGTCAGCCGTGAGCCCAGCTTTTGGCTGAGCAGCGCTCTCCATGGGAGCGCACTGACCACCAGGGGCAGCTCCTGCATTGAGTGTCTGCCCCCTGGTGGCAGTGCACATCATAGCAACTGGTCATTCCGCGGGTCGATCGATTTGCATATATTAGCCTTTTATTATATAGGATACTCTGCCAGAAACTCAAGTCATCCATCAACCTCATTTACTGGGAACAAAATATTAACAGCTGGCCATTTATCAGGGTCTGCTCTGTGGCAGGCACTGAGCTTCATCTTTCCACATTTAATTCTCACAACTCTATCTATATATATATAAAAGCCTGAGTGACCGAATGACAGAACGACTGCTCAACACAGGAGCTGCTCCATGGTGGTCAGTGCGCTCCCACAGCAGGAGCGCCGCTCAACTGACCTACAGGTGCCAGATGCAGGGCTCATGGTTGGTGAGTGGTATGAGCCTCTCCCGATCGGGACTGACTGGGCGTGAGCCTGTGGCAGGCGCAGCGGGGTTGGGATGAGCGGGAGCGGCAGGCGGTGTCAGACTGCCGGTTTTAGCCTGATCCCCACAGGCCACACCGAGGGACCCCACTGGTGCACAAATCTGTGCACTGGGCCTCTAGCTACTTAAGTAATATTAACAGACGCATTTTATTTTATTTTTTAAATGTATATTTTATTGATTTTTTACAGCGAGGAAGGGTGAGGGATAGAGAGTTAGAAAGATCAATGAGAGAGAAGCATCGATCAGCTGCCTCCTGCACACCCCCTACTGGGGATGTGCCTGCAACCAAGGTACTGCCCTTGACCGGAACCGAACCTGGGACCCTTCAGTCCCCAGGCCGACGCTCTATCCAGTGAGCCAAACCAGCTAGGGCAACAGACGCATTTTATAGGTGAGGAACTGAAGCAGAGAGGTTGTAACATACCCAGACTCACAAAGATAGCAAGTGATGAAGCTGGGGTACAAGCCAAACATAGGCAATTTGAATCCAGAATTTGGGATCTTAAAAGGAGTCATAGAGAAAATAGATCTATTCTAAGTCCTCTTCTAGCGCTTACTCCCATTATTATACAAAAGGCATTCTTCCTGTCTAGTTCTCACTCAAGTCCCAACCAAAATTCCAGATATTTTCTGTGTTGTTGTTTCTAAACTAAACTTACAAATGAGAAGGGAGCCTATTCCTGGCTGGCAGGCAGCTGCCAGGAAGTTAGGAGTCAAACTGAGAAAAGATAGCAGATGCAAGAACTCGAAGCACTGTGTGTGGTCATCTAGGACAGCCGTCTACCCTGGATCCTTTCACTATTACTACTAATGAGCTTCTGTTATCAAAAACAAAAATCAAACCAAACAAACCCAAAACCAAAACAACCCCACACAGTGCAATCTGCTTAAGGAGTGAAAACTCTAAATGCATATACTACAACGAAGATTTGCTTTTTTATTTATTTATTTATTTTTAATATATTTTATTGATTTTATACAGAGAGGAAGGGAGAGAGATAGAGAGTTAGAAACATCGATCAGCTGCCTCTTGCACATCTCCCACTGGGGATGTGCCCGCAACCCAGGTACATGCCCTTGACCGGAATCGAACCTGGGACCTTTCAGTCTGCAGGCCGACGCTCTATCCACTGAGCCAAACCGGTTTCGGCGAGATTTGCTTTTTTAAAAAAATATTCTCACCTGAGGATATGTTTTTCATTGAGTCTAGAAAGAGGGGAAGAGAAAGGGAGAGAGAGAGAAACATCGATCAGTTGCCTCCATACTTACCCAGACCAGGGATCAAACCCGAGACCTTTTGGTGCATGGGATGATGCTCTAGCTAACTGAGCCATACTGGCCAGGGCTTTTATTTAAGTTGCTCCTTTAAAGATGAACCCTAACCGTGGCTGGTGTGGTTATAGCGTCATCCCAGGCACCAAAGGGTCTCGGGTTCAATTCCCAGTTAAGGGCATGCACCTGTGTTGCAGGTTAGATTCCTGCGGCACATGTGGGAGGCAACCAACTGATGCATCTCTCACATAGATGGTTTTCTCTCTCTCCCCTCCTCCCTCCCTTGAACTCTCTCTAAAAATATCAGTGGAAAAAATATCTTTTGGTGAGGATTAAAAAAAAAAAAGAAAAAAAAGATGAACCCTTGACTTCATAGAAAACTAGTCAGACCAATTCAGAGCCTGAGGTCTGGCAACCATATCCACTTCCAGATCTTCAATGATCACTTCCATATCTTTTCCCTAAAGGTAGGGACTTCCAAATTCCAACTCCACATTCCCAGTTGTTAGGCATTCCACTGGTCCCAGAAACCCAACTGTCTAAATAAATTTATCTTCTTTACCTCTCCCATCCCAAATGGCACCTGTGTTCTCCCAAATTCAAATCTTTGAACCAACTTCTGCCTCCTCCCTTATTAGAGACACCCAGTTAGGACATGAAGGACTTGGCACTTCAAATATCCTCCCATTATCTAACTTAGGTCCTCAGTATCACCTCTAAACCATCCTTTGTAAAATTCCAAGTTTTAATCATTTCTTTGCTCAAAAAGCTTCTGAAGTTCCTCATGCCCAAATTACTCAGCCTGGCTTCTAAGGCTGTCCAGAGCAGTGGTTCCAATGTGGGAAACAGGATAATTCCAGGATAAAAATGGCAAAGTCTGTGTTTTTGTTTTTATCTAATAAAGAATTAAACTCTACCTAGTCGGTTTGGCTCAGTGGACAGAGCATCGGCCCGGGGACTGAAGGATCCCAGGTTCAATTCGGGACAAGGGCACATACCTCAGTTGCAGGTCCAATCCCAGCCTTGGTCAGGATGCATGCGGGAGGCAACCAATTGATGGGTCTCTCTCACATCTGTCTTTCCCCCCTCCCTTCTACTGTCTCTAAAAATCAATGGAAAAATATCCAGGTGAAGATTAACAAAAAATAAAAAAGGAACTCTAGCAAGAGACAGATTGACCTGATGCCCTCACTAGGGTCCTTAAGTCAATCAGTCCTATATGACACACGAGATGAACACAACATAGGAGCAGGAAGAAGGGGGATGACCTCCTCATTCACTCTGTCACTTCAGTGTGCTGAGGTGGTTATTGTTTGTATATTACAAAATCTCATCAACTTAGTTAATATTTATAAAAACACAGCCTTTAAGTGGTGGAAGCTTTACAATGAGGTGAGAATCTTTGGTAACCCAGGTTAGTTTAGTTCATGATCTCTTTGGAAAAGAGCTGTCTCCAAACGCGCTGACCTTTTCCAGGTTGAGCAGTGGTTGTCAACAGTATACTGCTTAGCAACTGTCTTGAAAATGGACATAGAGTAACACTTGCTTCATTTACACATGCTTTTTAAAGTCTCTTATAGTTTGTTTTTAAATTTCTATTTTTTGTTTGTGCTATGCTCTAGCACATATCTGTAGAAATAAACATATTGAGGTTGCTGTGTTCTACACATTTTTACTGTAAAGGATACAGGACCTTAAGTCTCTAGACCAGTGGTTATCAACCTGGGAGTGGCGACCCCTTTGGGGGGGTCGAACAACCCTTTCACAGGGGTCGCCTAAGACCATCGGAAAACACATATATAATTACATATTGTTTTTGTGATTAATCACTATGCTTTAATTATGTTCAATTTGTAACAATGAAAACACATCCTGCATATCAGATATTTACATTACGATTCATCACAGTAGCAAAATTACAGTTATGAAGTAGCAACGAAAATAATTTTATGGTTGGGGGGTCACCACAACATGAGGAACTGTATTAAAGGGTCGCGGCATTAGGAAGGTTGAGAACCACTGCTCTAGACCAATGTAACATTTGGCTCAAACTCATCTTTCTGACACACTGCCTTTCCAGCATCTCTACTTGTATGTGTCACAGGCATTTTAAACTCAACATATCCTCTACCTGCCCCAAGCTGCTCTCTTCCAGCAGTTTTTTCCCATCTCAGCAAACCCCAAAGCCTCAGAGTCCTCCATGCTCCTCTTCCTCTCAGCACCCCTCACCAAATCATGTCAATAAATCCCACTATCTTACCTTTGGGTCAGTTCCCTTCTCCCACTCCTCAGCATCAATCTTCATCACCTCTACAGTCTTAAATGGACTCACTTTTGGCTTATCTCAAGTGCTATCTCATTCATCTTGATACCCCCTGCAACACCCAGCCCAATTCTTGACAATCACGGATACTCAAGATGCTTATTTTTCACATGAATTAAATGCACAGAAAAGTGATCTGAAGGACAGAAACTAAATAAGAAATCTGGAATCTCCTTTAATAATCACCTCCCTTTTGGGTGTGGCAAGGTAGGCATCTCCTGGGTTTTGATTTTGGTTGTCTTTAGAATCACCTGGGGCACTTGGTAATAATAAAGGCCCAGATCCTACCCTCTTTGAATAAATCTTGGCCTCTGTTCTTTATTAGCTTTTTGGTGGTGATTCTGCTACACGCCAGAGTTTGAGAACCACTGTCCTAGAAAATATAGCTAAAAATAGCCTAGGCTTTAGTAGTCCCAGGCCAAGTAACGCACTGTTACAACACCGGGGGCAGGCCCAGTCCACTACAGCATAAGGATCCTTCATAAAAGTCTGTAAGAGGAAGTAGTGTTCAGGTTCTTGAAGGCTTGATTATCCAAAAACCACTGGTGACCAGGAGAGCTGCATTTTATTACTCTTAAATGACTGTGTTAACTTTGGACCAGTTCTCTACCCTCGATACCACGCCTATCTGTACTATGGAGTTAATAATGACATATTATTTGTACGGATGCTGCAAGAAGAACAAGGTTATGCACTCAACGTTGCATAAAAACATAAATTACTTCCGACCCTAGATCCCTGGCTTCTCAACCTTGAAGGATTGGAGTCTAAGAGCAAGCAAGGCCTCTGGAGGACCCTGGGGTGGGGGTGGGGGTGGGGGGCGAGCCTGGGGATTCGAAGAGGTGGCACTGGTTCTGGCGTTGGGCCACTTCCCCCTCTCTCTCCCGCACTTCCTGCCCGGTATCAGGACCAGCCTAGGGTGCCCAACCGCCCACCAGTACCCGGCAGCCCTGCGGTGCAGGCTGGCCCCCGGGTCAGGGCGGCTCGCGAGCTCGGGACGCACATGGCCCAGGGCCCGGGGCGGGGGGGGGGGTTTCCGCCGGCAGCCGGCCCCTCGTCGGGCCTACCTGGGCCGAGGTGCTGAAGCTGCGGCGGAGAGCGGCGCCGGCAGGCCGAGCGAGGGCGGAGAGCATGGCTGGGGCGGGCAGGGCACGGACCAGCAAGCGACAGAGCTAGCGGCGGGCTAGTGACTCCAACGACCTCCACAGGATGCTGGGCCTCCTGGCTCCGTTCCGCGGGGCCTCGCGAGAAAAGCCCAGCTTCCGGCCCCGCCTCATCTCCCAGATCTCGCGGTATCACGGCTGTCCCGCAGGAAGGCGGGGCGACGCTCCCGGCCCAGTGGGAGCGCCGCCTACGTCTGGTTCGAATCGAGTCCTGGGCGGCGGCTCGCGGGGAGCGCTGTCAGAGTTGGGGGCGACACTCTCCCTCCCAAGAGGTGCAAGAGGACGGGGTTTAGGCCGGAAGAGCCTTAGAGGAGCCATTTTCCAGGTGGGGCTCCAGACAGACTCTGGCAGGGAGACCGGCCAACAGTCCCGCAGCCGGACTGGCGGACTGGGTGCGGTCCGAGCCCCCCTGACCGCAGCTGAACCCGCCACCCCTGCCCCTGGAAGAGAAAGGGGCGGGGAGGAGAGGTTGAGAGTCCCAGAGGTGGGGTGGCAGGATGGGGGCTCCTTGAATCTGTCCCTCTCCTGCACCCCTTTCTCACACTCACGTGCCGCCCACCCCCTGTCCCACTGGGGCACCGCAGCTGAGAATGAGCGACGGTGAGCCCCGACTTAGCTCTAGGCCCTGTTGAACGAGCTTTACAGGACAGCAGCCCCGGGTTACAGAGGAAGAAACAGGTATCTAGGTAACTTCTGTTTTCACCCAGTCCCTGCCCGTCACGTGTGGCCAGCAATGCTGGGAACACGACCACATTGTTTGTGCTCTGGGGACGAAGAAACTGTGGCTGCAGTTAAGGGGCTTTGTTCAGAGTTTACTCAGACAGAAAATAACGATGTGGTTCCTGCTCAAAGGGAGTTGATAATTTAAATTTATAAGTTAAATTTAAGCTTCATTTCCCTCCTCCCCCCTGCTATTTCCTGGGCATACAAAGGAGCCTTGCCGTCAAAAAGTTCACAGTCAAGTGGGGCAGGTAGATTTGCTGCAGTTTGTTGCCTTCAGAGAGGAATGCACAATCCCAGTGTGGGTTGGTGGGGAAGGGCGGGGCAGGTGTGTGTGTGTGTGTGTGTGTGTGTGTGTGTGTATCTATGACTAAGCCTGCTTGGAAACGGTTAGTTAGGAAAGCAAAGATTAAAAGAACAATTCCCATTCGTGCTAAAGACATTTAGCACGAACTCAGGAGAGAGGCCAGTGCATGGTGACTGGTTCACTATTTCCTCCCTCCCTTCCACTTGTTTATTGAGCTACTAAAATATGCCAGCCCAGTCTTGGAGAGGGGTGTTCAACTGTGAACAAGATCCACGCATTTTATGCCTTTAAGACACTCAGCATCTGCCGAAACCGGTTTGGCTCAGTGGATAGAGTGTCGGCCTGCGGACTGAAAGGTCCCAGGTTCGATTCTGGTCAAGGGCATGTACCTGGGTTGCGGGCACATCTCCCAATAGGAAATGTGCAGGAGGCAGCTGATCAATGTTTCTCTGTCATCGATGTTTCTAACTCTCTATCTCTCTCCCTTCCTCTCTGTAAAAAATCAATAAAATACATTTAAAAAAAAAGACACAGCATCTAGTGAGAAAGAGGTAAATGGCAAGCAGCATGATGTGGGCAACACTAGGAGAGTTATGAGGTACCGTGGGAACACAGAGGTGGTGTATCTAATCCAGATTTGGGGTGTGGGTGGGGCCCGTGTGAGAGAGGACCTCCGGAGGATGAAATATCTAAGCTGAGAGATGTACAGGAAGAGTAGGACTACTTAGTGGGCCAATTCAGCTCCAGAGGAGGGAGAGATCCTTGCCTGGGCATTGGAATTCTCAAAGGAGAGGGCACTAGGAGCTGGACCTTTTACAATGGAAAGTGTTTAAAGGAGGAAAGAGCCCAAAGAAAACCCTGGAGGTAGGAAAGCCTAGGCCTATATTCAGGGGACAGTGAATAGATAATTTCTGATGGAATGGGGATGAGAACAAGCAGTGTCCTCTATCTTGCCACTGACCACGTTCTCTGGTTAATTATTTACCTCTCTGTCTTACCACTAGAACTTTGAGCACCTTGAGTCAGGTATGTCTTTCATCTCTGTGTCTTTATTGCCCAGCATTAACCAGGCTGAGAGTGATGCTTTGAACTTGGAGAGAGTTGAATGGTTTTACATAAAGCTGGAAAAAGCAGGTTGGAAAAACCAGATTGTGTAGGACCTGTGAACATTAGCTGAGAAGTTTGTATTTTATTTCTTGGGAAGCAAGTGTTTATCAAAGGCTTTTCTGTTGCCACCACAAATTGTGAAGATTAGACTGACCTGGGCATGCTAAGGGCTTCAAGGGGAAAACGTGAGGGCAGGGAGATTGTGTAGGAGGCTATCTTATGAGATCAAGATCTGAGCGATGATGGTGTTCATAGAAATGGAGAACATGGGGCCAAAGAGGTAACAGTCTTAAGGGCTTAAGAAATGAATGGAAGGAATGTGGGAAATCAGCTGGAGAGAAGTATATCTGTATAGAAATGGAATTCAGGGGTTGTGTGGAAGGAGAGCTGGCTGGAGAAAATAAAGAGCTCCATTTAAGATGGGCTGAATTGGAAGTGATGGTGAGTTGTCCATATAGAAATAACAGTAGACAGGTGGGGAGTTACTTCTAAGAAGAAATGTGGGATTGAAATTCAGGAGGGAGGCCAGGCCTGAAGTCATCCCTCTCAAAGGGAAAGTTAAGGCCATGAGAGAGAAGCTAGAATCACAGATTCTCAGGCTCACTCCCACAGATGGGGCTCAATACCCTCCCCATCCCTGCCAAGTTAGCCCTGTCTTCATCTCCACAACTCACTACCTCCCAAGTCCTTTACTGGGGCCATGCCAAACAACTTGACAACAAATCTGTCTTTACAGTCAGCTCCTATCTGCTGTATCAAGCATTAACTGTGCCAGGTGCTATGCTCTGCTTCGCCCATGTAACTTTTCACTGAACATACAGGTCTGTATTCAAGAAGCCGAATGCATCATAAAACAGATTTGTGTCTTCATTCACACTCTTTCTTGAAATATTTGGTTGCCCTTGGATTACTTCTAGTCACCAGGACAGACTCATTGCAATAGCCTAAATGTCTCGTTCACATTAATAGTAAAAATTCTGAATTTGATTCAAAATTAAAGCAGCTCTCCTTCTCTAGCTTTCGTTAGGCTTCTACCTTTCCAGAGGAAGGTGGTTGACGTCTGTATTTCTCCATCTTGCTTGCTCATCTCCCCTGTACCACCACACCATGCAGACTGAGGCTTCAGACCCATTAATATTGGTGGAAGGGAGATGTAAGAGTAGAGATGGGGCAAGAAAGGTCTCTTTGTCATGTGGCATTAATAGTCTGTGAGCTTGATGAGAGTTTACCTGATTCTTTCCTCCATGCAGTACTTTTGTGGGTCTCTCTTAACTGCAATTTCCTTGACCTAGGGGTTACACTTGTCTTGCTGCTTTCAGTTGCTCCCTCAGCCCCTGGTTTCGGGAATCCTATGCAATTGGTCCCTTAGCCCTCCAGGTCACTCCTCCTAGGCAAAGTCCATTTAACATGGCTTCTAGTTGGCCCTCTCTCCTGCCTGGGACACATCTGGTCTATAGGGAACACTAATGCATCTTTTGCCTCAACAAATTATGAGGGTACAGACCCTTTCAATGCAGCTGCCTCAGACTTTTCCAGGCGAGGGCCTACCACCAGCTTCTGTGCCTGGATAAGCTTCAGAGGGCACAGTCCAAGCTATTCTAGTTTCATGAATTGTGAATGTTTGAAACTTGTGTTTCAAACTTGTGAGACATGGATTTTGAAAAAAGAAAGAAGGGTGCTGAAAGGAGGGGGCTAAGGGGAAATGAGGAGGGGGAAGGATTAGGTCAAAGGATGCTTATCTCTCTGGGAGAAAGCTGGAAGGGTAGTCAGGGGCAGTTGGAGGGGGAGGGCCTTTCATACCCAGTGTCTTTAACCTTTCCAGGTAGAACTAGAAAATTATAGAGAAGTTGCTCAATGAGGACTCAAGGAAGGTGAGGAGGTTTGTATAAGAGTTGTAGGCCTTGGGGAAATCCTGGACAAATGAGAAATGATGAAAAAAGGATTCACTGGTGGTTATGGGAGCCAAGCTGAAGTTCTGTAGTGTGTACTTTCTGTGTGTCCAAGTCCTCATCGTTTCCTATGCCCAGATCCCACACGAAGATCATGGACATACAAGTTGGGCTGCAGACTCATATCCTTATACACACCTGTGTATTCACATCTTTTTTCTTTAAATCCTCACCTAAGGATATTTTTCCATTGATTTTTAGGGAGAATGAAAGAGAGAGGGAAAGACAGAGACAAACATTGATGTGAGAGAAATACATCAGTTGGTTGCCTTCTGCATGAATCCCAACCAGGGCCTGGGCCGGGGAGGAGCCTGCAATCAAGGTACATGCTCTTGACTGGAATTGAACCCGGGACCCTTTGGTCCACAGGCTGACGCTCTTTCCAGTGAGCCACACTGGCTAGGGCTGTATTCCCATCTTTGAACACATAAACACATATATCTACACAGGGGATTTATTTTTAGTTTTGATTGTCATATATGATATAGTATACCAATCTTAAGTGTTCAGTTGGTGGGTTTTGTCCATTTATACCCTTGTAACGTCCACCCCAAACATGCGACAGAATATTTTCATTCCAGAAAGTTTTCTCATGATTCTTTTCATCAGTTCCCCAAGACAGCTACTTCCTGACACCATAGATTCATTTTGCATGTTCTTCATTGTATATTTTTATACACAATATACAAATACATTGATACCCACCTTGCCCTAATCCCACACGAAGACAAGCCACACATATCCACATATACTGACCATTTTGTACCTTAGGCTTAGACGTGTTTATGAGCTATCAGATGTTTGCTATTAGGTCACATACTGTATAATAACCTACTTTCTCTTCAAACCTAAAATCGTACCTCAAGTGAAATATTTTAAATCTTTCCTTTCAGAACCTTGGAGCTAAAACAAAGAGAGAGGAGGTAATCATTCCACCTTGCATGATAGTTTTCTTTATTTTCCTCTACGGTATTGGAAAATGGGGACACATATTTTAAAACAGCACCATATTTAGATAGATAGATTTAACTTTTAGTTGTGGCCCATTCCTGCTTAAAGTCAAAAGGATTTGACTCTCCAAGATACATTCCAGTAGAGCAACTATAAGGTTATGGACTGGCAGAGTAGAGGCAGCAGGAAGCTGCTAGCAAAGGGTTCCCAAGAGCTTAGAGTCACTGATGGTGATAGAGCGAAGTCAGGAACAAAACCTTCAGTCTTCCAGACCAGTCAGAGGTCAGGGAAGTGAGAGAAAAGCTGAGTCCAGAGCCTGGTCAGGGCCAAGGACCCATGTAAGGAGCAGAAGGTGAGGCCTAAGCCCATCAAAGAGCAGGGGAGTAACAAGTGCTGGAGGCAGAGTTGGAGAGGTGAGACCAGACATGGTGGCCACAGCTTTTGGGAGATGGTGTTGCAGTTCACCAACCCTTATCTCCAACAACTGATTTGCTGCATAGGTAGACCTGTCAACTTCACAAGACCACTAGGTACCTCTCGGATGCAGTGAGCCTAGTTTTGGGGACATGGAAGTGAAGGTAAGATAGAAGGTAAGGGATAAGGATGTGAGCAGCTGGGTCTAGACTTCACGCCCATACCTGATACTTCTAAAATACAGAGATACTGGCAATCACTAATAGGACCTGTTGCCCCTCTGAAACAAGAGATTTCCGTACACTTCCATATCCTCTGAAGCTTTGGGGTATTGTGGCCTGGGACTATGACCTCTAGCTTTCAAGGTTCAGGCACAGGAAGTGTTAGGCTGGGGTCAAGGAAAGACTGTATCAGATCCTCGGGTAACACCCCTGGTCCCTATCCTATATAATAAAAGCCTAATATGCAAATCGACCAAACAGTGGAATGACCGGTGGAAGGACTGGTCGCTATGATGCTCACTGACCACCAGGGAGCAGACGTTCAATGCAGGAGCTGCCCCTAGTCCGCAGGCCCCAGGCCAGCCAAGGGATCCCCTGATCGCCCCGCCGGTCACCCCACAGATCAGCTCTGATCGCCAGCCAGGCCTAGGGACCCTACCCATGCACGAATTTTGTGCACCAAGCCTCTAGTCACTTTTAAGCTTGGCCCGATCCTGCTATGGTATTTGGCCTGAGATTCTTTGAAGGTGCTTTCTGTCTGTTGGATTTGTAGCCATCACTGGCTCCTAGATGAAGTTGAAAAGAGAGAGAGGATAGAAGTAAAGAAACTTCTGTTTCCTAAGCTCCCACTCTATGCCAGGGTCAGTACTGGGCAGTTTATATCAGTTATCTCAATGTAACAATCCTGTAGCCTTTCTATTGTGTATTACTGCCTCAATTTGCAAGTGAGGGTATTGATATGTGCCACTGTATTTAAGCCTTATTCATCCTGGCACAGCCTCAGTTTCCCACAGAGAACCAGGGGGTAACGGGGCTGGCTGTGGACCCTGACTCATATCTGTGCAGTTCTCTCTCTGGTCCTTGCTCAGTCTAAGTCAAGAGCCCAAAGTGAAGTTCATGGTCTGTCTGGCTTTTCCAGGGGCATTAAGTGATACTCCTTTTCCACCAGAAACCAATGCCCATGAATTGTGCCCACCCAAATTGAGTTGGGATGAGCATTAGACTAAGCTCTCAGTGTCTGGGAACTCCTGTGAGAAGCCTGGGGTCAGGCCTAGCCTCTTACAGCCATGCAGTCAGTCAGAATGGAGGGCCCGGGCATTGAAAAAGGCTGGGTCCACCAGTTTCCCCTTCAGTCTCAGGCTATGGCAACCCCTTCCAAATGACTGCTTTCCTCAAATATAGACGTGCTCTCAGTAGAGCTGAGCTCACCAGGCCCACTGCAGGACTGCTCTGGCCTGACTGGGAGAGCCATACACAGCCCCCTGGTTTAGAGTTAGGTCATTACAGGGAGGGTGAAGAACCTTCTTACTGGTGGGTGTCTAGTGTTTTTGGTCAAGGCCTGTGCTGGCACACTGCTCTCCTGACAGAGTTGGTGGCTTTGTTTGCCACCCAGAAAGTTGTGTGGATTTCCCTGATGGGTCAATGAATAGAAGTTCAGTCTCTCATTCCATCAAACCAGATCTGCAGAAGGTGCTCCCTCAGACCTCCCTTCCCACCTGCATGCTTCATCAACCCAGCAAGAACTATCTCACTAAACTCCTTGAAAGTCTCTTAAGAAGAGCAATGCTGTGCTGAAAGAGTCCAAAGGGTAATGTCTTAAACTTGCCTTTTGACTCCACTGTTGAAAACGACTTGATAGAAATAATTAGTACAAATGAAATTCACAGTGGCAGAAACTGTACTCAGTAAAATCTGATTGAGGAATCAAATCTTTAATGTAAAATTCACATGGAAAAAAAACTTGATTTTGGAAAAAATAATCTTGGCTAAACAAAATGGAAAGTGAAAAAAATTGGAATTAGTTAACTGAAATATATAAAATCAACGAATAAATTAACTTAATGGAATCCATTAAGGAAAATACTTTTGGCAAAATCTCAAAAATAGTTTCATAGTTTTATGTAAAAGTGCAATATCAAAATATTCTTAGGGCTCAAACAGTGGAGCCAGAGCATCTTAAATCCTGTAGATTTCAGTGTAGCGTTCAAAGGGATGTTCACTCTCAGCCCTCTACCCACTTGGGCTAGTGGTACCAGCTCATGGGGTTGTGTCATCTCTCAGAACCCTGTTGTGAGGTTCAGAAACTGCTCTCATCCCCCTGCATTTGACCAGCACATGAGGGGCAGTTCTTGCCTGACCAGGGAGAGTGCTCTCTGGGAAGGAGCTAAGTCTGAAGAAGTTGATCCCTGTGGCTGAGTTTTTACCTGGATGCCAAGAGACAACCCCTTGGGCTAGTGAATAAAGTGATGGAGGTTGTAATGGGGAACTATAGGTGGGAATTTAAGGATGGGGGGTGAGCGATAGGCCCGATAGGTGGCAGCCAGTTTTTAGGTTGGCTTAACGAAGTGGTGGGACTAGACCCACAGCCTGTCCTCTCTCCCCTGTACTCACCACCTCTAGAATGGCCTGCAGACAGGGCTTTCAGAGGCTGAGGACCTGACCTGAGGTGGGGGTGGGGAGATCCTTCAGAACCTACATGTGGAATCCTACACGTGGAATCTATATGTATGACATCATGTCAAGAAGGCCCCATTGGTTACCATAGTAGTGAGCAAGAAGGACAAGGTCCCTGTCCTAACAAGCCATACATTCCAGTGGGAGGAGACTGTTGATAAAACCAACAAACAATGAGTGATAATGTCAGGTAATGACAAGTGGGGTGAAGACAAAGAAACTTATATTTTGAAAAGATTACTCTGACTGCCATGTGAAGATTAGACTGTAGGGAGTAAGCAAGAAATCCAGTTGGCAAGTATTGCATCATCAGGAGA
>NW_005871093.1:6396192-6401758 GCF_000147115.1 Myotis lucifugus | reverse complement strand
AGGGAAACGGATTAGTGATGTGGACTTATGTAACTAGGTGGATAATGGTGCTATTTATTGAGACTGAGAAGACTAAAAGATAAACATGCATTGGAGGTGTGGGCATGTGTGAATTAAAAGCCCAATATTGGTTATGTTATATTTGAGATGCTAATTAGGCATCCAAGTGAAGTCGAGCTCAGTGGAGAAATCAAGCAGGGGTACAGTTTGGGACTCATTGGTATACAGGAGTGAGATGGATCAGCTAGACTCTAGATTTTAGAGTGGTGGTTCTCAACTAGCATTTTTAAAATTAAGCAATAATTTTCAGTTTACTAAATGAAACAGACCTGCAACATAGTGTGCATGCATACAAAAGCCATCTATAGCAAGTGATAAGGAAACTGGGTAAAAGTGGGAAAAGCATTGGAAAAAAGATTCTCTTGAAATAAAAAAATCAAACCATTATTATAAAGGACATTACCAAGAACTGTTATATTTTCCCCATCTCATTGATGGAAGTCAACAAGAGCATCTAGCACTTTGTTTTCATGTCAAATGTCAGATCAGCGCATCCTAACAAACAAAAAAGAAACCCTTAATCTCCCAAACCATATACCAGTATAACAATAACTAACTACAGAGTTCAAATTCAAAAGAGGAGAAAATGACAATTGAAAAAGTTGATGTGGCAGCAATCCTATGAATGGTTTTTTGATATCTCTTCTTCCAGGGAACATTTGGCAACTTCTGGAAACTTTTTTGATTGTTACAGCTGGATTGGGGGAGGTTTGCTACTGGCAACCACTGGGTGGAGGCCAAGGATGCTGCTAAACATCCTACGATGTACAGGTCAGCCCCCACAACAGAAGATTGGCCTCAAATATCAGTACTGCTGAGGTTGAGAAGCCCTTTCCTAGAATGAAAGTATAGCTAGAGAAGAAAGGTGACTGTGACCAAGGGCATTCTTACATAAAGATAGAGCCTCCCATAAAAGAAGACAGCAGGAGCAGTCCAAGAGGTAGGAGGGAAGCCTGGAGAGTACTAGTATGTGTGTGTGTGGACTTCGGGAAGTGGAGAGTACTGGGGAAGGAGGAATGCTCAACTGGGGTAAATGCAGCTAAGAAACTTCATCATTTGAGCACAGAGAGAAGTGACTAATGGATTAGGTGAGATGGACATTGTTGATGACCTTGGTAAGAATAGTTTCTGTGGTTTGATAGGGTTAGAAGCTCCAGGGGAGAAACGTGCCAACAGCCAACACTTACTGAGCATTTATTTCCTCCCTGCTCAGAATACCTTATGTGTAATTTCATTAACCCACACACTACAATAGGTACTATTATGCTCATTTTATAGAAGTGGCAAAGCTAATATTACCCCCACTTTACAGATATGCAAACTGAGGCACACAGAGGCTAATTACTCACCATAAGGCAGCCCATAGTAAATGGCACAGCTATGATTAGGATGTACAGAGTTTGGAGCTGAGGAAGTGGAGACAGTGAGTCAACACCACTATTTTGAGAAGTATTGCTGTAAAGAGAACAAAGATGGGTACAGAGGATGTTTGTGTGCTAATATGAATGATCCGTGTAGAGGTTGAAGTTGATGGAGGGGAGGCTGAGAACAGAAGTTCTTGAGGAGGTGTCAAGGGTTTGGGCTCTCCCTGAGCATCATACTGGTAACTGAAGTGGACCCTAACTGTTTTGATCAAGATTACCTACCTCTGGATTCAACTTCTCCAACAGTTTCTACTGGTGCTGGGCAGCTCCTTGAAGCCTCAACCCCTTGCTAAAAGGAGGCTTCCCTGCAGGGAGCTGCTGCACAGTCCCAGCCCTTCCCCTTCAGTGTCCTTGGAGCACCAGTCATGCTCAGGAACCAGTATCTCATCCCTGCAGTCAGGAGCCAGGGCCCAAGCTGGCCAGGTGGTTTTGTCAGTACACATCAGCAATTCTCCACCCAATATTGACCTTCATGATCCTTATCATAAGCCTCCTCAGGGTCTTCACTCATTACTCTCTCCTTGCTGTTGCCATACCAGTCTCCTTGAACTCTCTCAGGTACTGAATGTTCTTGCCTTCTTTTTCACCCTCTCTTCTTCTGGCTAAGTCTTGCCTAGCCTCCTGTCTCAGCTTAGCAGTCACATCTCAGACAGCCCTTCTCTGATTCCCGCAACTAGGTTAGGTCCTCTCATTAGCTCCTCCTCATGGGACACTGACTCTTTTATAGTGCTTTTCTTACTTGTATTTTGTGTCCAGTGTCTGCATTCCATGGTAGAATGTAACCTTCATGAAGGTA
Source organism: Myotis lucifugus (assembly GCF_000147115.1). NCBI lineage: Eukaryota > Metazoa > Chordata > Mammalia > Chiroptera > Vespertilionidae > Myotis > Myotis lucifugus. Next base: position 6,399,478 of record NW_005871093.1, on the reverse strand, counting down.
GGTCTAGTTTACCACAGTTATTTTCAGTGCCTGGCTTGTAGTAGGTGCTCGGTGATTATATGCTAAAAAACAAATGAACTGTTGACTATTTTATAGCTTGGTTGTTATTTATATAGTTTATATATTATTATATAGTTCAATATTTTATTATCTACACACATTTCACTACAAAATTTATTCTTATTTTTATCAATCCTTACCTGAGGATATTTTTTTCATTGGTTTAAAGAGAGGGGAATGGAGAGAGAGAGAGGGAGAGGGGGAGGGAGGGAGAGAGAGAGAAAGAGAGAGAGAGAAGATGGGAGAAAGAGAGAGAGGAGAGAGAAAGAGAGAAACATCGATGTGAAAGAAAAACATTGATCAGCTGCCTCATGCATGAGCCCTGACTGGATCAAGCCCACAATGTTTCAGTGTAAGGGACCATGCTCGAAACCATGGAGCCACAGCAGCCAGGGCTCACTACAGAATTTTGAGGCTTTCCTGATTATGTTCATGATTACTTTAATCTTTTCCTGAAGATGCATTAAGAAAGAGTTTAATTCAATATGTTAACTTTTTGAGCACTCATCCTATATAATAAAAGGGCAATATGCAAATTGACCCTAACGGCAGAACAACCAGGAATGACCGGTCACTATGATGTGCACTGACCACCAGGGGGCAGATGCTCAATGCAGGAGCTGCCCCCTGGTGGTCAGTGAACTTGCACAGGGGGCCCACAGCTCAGTCAGAAGCTGGCTCATGGCTGGCCAGCTCAGGGGTGGTGGCAGGAGAGGCAGTGCTATGGATGTCCGCCTAACGGCTTGGGCCCACTCCCCACAGGGTCCCACAGGGAGCAGACCTAAGCCATTAGTCAGACATCCCCCAAGGGCTCCCAGGCTGCCAGAGGGATGACTGACTGCCAGCTTAGGCCTGATCCCCCGGGGAGTGGGCCTAAACTGTCAGTTGGACATTCCCCGAGGGTTCCCAGACTGCGAGAGGGCGCAGGCCAGGCTGAGGGACCCCCCTCCCCAAGTGCACGAATTTTCGTGCACTAGGCCTCTAGTTTAAAATAGAAAGAGGTAATATGCTTTATGTGATTAATGTGATTGTGGAAGGATGTTGCGAGTACTGTGTTTACACTACCGTCTTGACCAGAAGTCCTGGCTATGTATGCTTTACGTTTATTCTTCCCTATAGGATGGCTGATTTGGTTCTATGTGAACCAACAGAGCTTTACAACATCTTGAATCAGGTCACAAAACTATCCAGATTGACTGAACCCAACTATCTCTGTTTATTGGGTAAGTACTTAAAAATATTTTGTGGATAGCACTCTTCAAGCATTACTTTTGATGAACCAAAAAACTTTTGGGAATAGAGGACAAAATGACTAGAAATCAGACTTACTAGGCATAGTGTAAAATGCTGCTACTCATTCACATGACTTGGAAATCATTCCAGATTAATCTAGATGTTCCTGAGTCCTCTTGTTTTAGTGAAATATAGCAAACATCTAACAAATATATAGTAACACTAATAAACACCCATGTACTCAGATTTAACATTAATTAAATGTTACATACACAGATGTACTCCTCTTCTGTATTCCATCCTGAACCCACTTCTTTCCCTCCCCAAAGATAACTGCTTCTGTATTTTTACATTTTTACTGCATATGCAGGTATCCCCAAATAAGGTGTTTAAATATTTGTACAAATAGTATCATAATGTACAGTCATTATGCAACTTGCTTTTTTTGGCTTAAAATTATATTTTTAAAATTCCCCCCATGTCTAAATGTGAAGATCTAATTTATTTACTTTGACTGTTAGTTATGATATGGATCTATTCCTAATTGATTGCAATGTGTTGCTTGCATTGTGTGGCTCTAATGGATAGTGCTGCAATGAACAACTTTGTGCATCCCTCCTTATTCATGTGCAGCAGTTTACCTACCTATGGTACAGGCTTAAAGTAAGTCAGTGAACAGGGAAACAAGTAACATAATATTCCTGGGTCCCATGATCTCCATGTTTATAGGTGACTGTTATACACGCTCAAGTTTGGAACCATGATAAGAGGAAATACTCTCTCTTTATTCTCAATAAGTTGAAATTTGATTTTTTAAAAATATATTTTATTGATTTTTTACAGAGAAGAAGGGAGAGGCATAGAGAGTTAGAAACATCGATGAGAGAGATCAATCAGCTGCCTCCTGCACGCCTCCCAGTGGGGATGTGCCCGCAACCAAGGTACATGCCCTTGACCGGAATCGAACCTGGGACCCTTCAGTCCGCAGGCCTACGCTCTATCCACTGAGCCAGACCGGTTCGGCTGAAATTTGATTTTTAAAGCTACTTTCTTCCATAGAAAATATATTATTCTGAGACAATCTAAGGCAGTATGCAAATAACATCTGTACCTGCCACAGATGTTTATTTTTTATTGTGATAATTTATACATATAAAATTTATCATTTCAAAGTGTACAGTGCAGTGACATTAAAGTACATTTACATTGTTGTGCAACTGTTGCCACTGTCTGGCTCCAGAACTAATTTTTTTATCCCAAATTGAAATTCTGTGTCCATTATTTCATTTTGAAACAAGAATGATTTTCATGGTTAAATTCATGGCTCCTACCCTCAGTATCTTCTCTTGCTTTCCTATCCAGCTAACATTAGTTTCACTTGTTTATATATATATATATATTGCTTAAAGTATTACAAAGGGTATTACATATGTTTCCTTTTTCCCCCCACCCTTGACAATCCCCTGGCCTCCCCTGCCCCCCAGTGTCTTATGTCCTTTGGTTATGCTCATATGCATGCATACAAGTCCTTTGGTTGATCTCTTACCCCCTTCCCTCCTGCCCCCCAACCCTCCCTGGCCTTCCCACTGCAGTTTGACAGTCTGTTTGAGGCAGCTCAGCCTCTGTATCTATTTTTGTTCATAAGTTTATAATGGTCTTTATTGTCCATGAATGAGTGAGATTATGTGGATTTTTCCTTCATTGACTGGCTTATTTCACTTAGCATAATGCTCTCCAGTTCCATCCATGCTGTTGCAAGTTGGTAAGAATACCTTTTTTACAGCAGCGTAGTATTCCATCGTGCAGACGTACCACAGGTTTCTAATCCATTCATCTACTGATGGGCACATAGGCTGCTTCCAGATCTTAGCTATGGTGATTTGTACTGCTATGAAACATGATGGAGTGCACATATCCTCTTCTGATGGAGTTACAGGTTTCTTGGGAATATTCCTAGAAGTGGGATCACAGCTTCAAATGGGAGTTCCATTTT
>NW_005871093.1:6352122-6395860 GCF_000147115.1 Myotis lucifugus | reverse complement strand
CAGATAAATACATTGGAAGGAATACACAGCAGATTGGGGGAAGCTGAGGATTGAATCAGTGAATTAGAAGACAAAATTGAAAATATCACTCAATCAGAGAACCAAAAAGAAAAAACAATTAAAAAAACATGAGGATAGCTTAAGGGAGCTGTGGGACAATATGAAACATAGTAATATTAGAATAGCAGGTCTGCCAGAAGAGGCAGAAAGGGAGAAAGGAATAGAGAAGGATTTTGAAGAAATAATGGCAGAAAACTTTCCTAACCCAGTAATGGAAAAAGTTACACAAGTTCAGGAGGCACAGAGAACCCCAAACAAGAAGAACACAAATAGAACCATGCTCAGACACATCATAATTAAACTGCAAGAAATTAAAGATAAAGAGAGAATCTAAAAGGCAGAAAGAGAAAATAAATCTGTTACCTACAAAGGAATTCCCATAAGGCTGACACCTGATTTCTCATCAGAATCTCTACAGGTCAGAAGGGAATGGCATGAAGTACTCAAGGTGATGGAAAGCAGGGATCTGAGACCAAAATTACTATATCCAGGAGGCTATCATTCAAAATAGACAGTCAAAGAGTTTCCCAGACAAAAAGAACTTAAAGGAGTTCATCACCACCAAGCCAGGATTACAAGAAATGCTAAAGGTATTGCTGTAAGGGATTGCTGTGAAGAAGAAGCAGAGAGAGAACCTAGTCATACAGAATTAAAATGGCTATAAATAAGTTCTTCTCAATAATAACCCTAAATGTAAATGGATTAAATGCTCCAATAAAAAGGGGTAGGGTAACTGAATGGATACAAAAACATGACCCAAGTACATGCTGTCTATAAGAGACCCACCTCAAAACAAAGACACACACAGGATGAAAGTGAAGGGATGGAAAAAAATTTTCCATGCAAGTGGAAAAGAAAAAGCTGGAGTAGCGATACTCATATCTGACAAAATAGACTTTAAAGTGAAGGCCATCACAAGAGACAACAAAGGTCACTACATAATCCTAAAGGGATTGATCCAACAAGAGGATATAACCCTGGTAAACATATATGCACCCAATATAGGTGCACCTAACTATATAAAAAAACTTCTAGAGGACTTTACCAAAGAGATTGACAACAATACAGTCATAGTAGGGGACGTTAACACCCCTCTGACATCACTGGACAGAACTCCCAGACAAAAATTTAACAAGGAAACAGAGACTCTAAAGGACACAATGTATCAGATGGATCTAATAGACATTTATAGAACATTTCACCCCAACGCAGCAGAATATACATTCTTCTCAAGTGCACATGGATCATTCATAAAAACAGACCACATGTTAGGGCACAAAACAAGTCTCTACAAGTTCAGGAAGACTGAAATCATATCAACCACTTTCTCAAATCACAGTGTTATGAAATTAGAAATCAACTACAGTAAAAAACCCAAAACATTCAAACACATGGAGGCTAAATGGCATATTAAACCATGAATGGGTTACCAATGAGATCAAGAAGAAATAAAAAACTTCCTGGAAACATGAAAATGAACATACAACAACCCCAAATCTATGGGACACAGCAAAAGTAGTCCAGAGAGGGAAGTTCATAGCACTACAGGCATACCTCAAAAAACAAGAAAAATCAGAAATAAACTATCTAACCCTACAATTTAACTAGAAAGAGAACAACAAGAAAAGCTCAGAGTAAGTAGAAGGAAGGAAATAATAAAGATTAGAGCAGAAATAAATACCATAGGGACTAAAAAAAAATAATACAAAAAAAAGTCAATGAAACCAAGAGTTGGTTCTTTGAAAGGATAAACAAAATTGATAAACCATTAGCCAGAAACAAAGAGGACCCAAATAAATAAAATCAGAAACGAAAGTGGAGAAGTAATCACAAACACTTCAGAAATACAAAGCATTGTAAGAATATACTATGAATAACTATATGCTAACAAGCTTGGCAATGTGGATGACATAGAAAAATACAATCTCCCAAAACTGAATCAGGAAGAATCATAAAACCTGAATAGGCTGATAACAATCAATGAAATAGAAGCAGTAATAAAACAATTCCCGCCAAAACCGGTTTGGCTCAGTGAATAGAGCGTCGGCCTGCGGACTGAAGGGTTCTAGGTTCGATTCCGGTCAAGGGCATGTACCTGGGTTGCGGACACATCCCCAGTAGGAGATGTGCAGGAGGCAGCTGATCGATGTTTCTCTCTAATCGATGTTTCTAACTCTCTATCTCTCTCCCTTCCTCTCTGTAAAAAATCAATAAAATATAAAAAATAAAACAAACAAACAAAAACCCAATTCCCACCAAACAAAAGCCCAGGTCTGGACGGTTTCACAGGGGAGATTTTCCAAACATTCAAAGAAGAACTAACACCTATACTCCTCAAACTATTTCAGAAAATCCAAGAGGAATGAACACTTCCAGACTCTTTTTATGAGGCCAGCATTGTCCTAATTCTAAAATCAGATAAAGACACTACAAAGAAAGAATTATAGGCCAATATCCCTGATGAACATAGATACTAAAATTCTCAACAAAAATATTAGCAAACCACATTCAGCAATATATTAAAAAGATCATGCACCATGATCAAGTGGGATTTATTCCATGGATACAAGGCTGGTACATATTCACAAATCAATAAATGTGATACATCACATAAACAAATTGAAAGAAAAAAATCACATGATATTATTAATAGATGCGGAAAAAGCATTTGACAAAATCCAACACCTGTTTTTGGTAAAAACTTTCAGCAAAGTTGGAATAGAGGGAGCATTTCTCAACATGATAAAGGCCATATATGACAAACCTACAGCCAACATCATATTCAATGGGCAAAAACAAAAACCATTGCCCTTAAGAACAGGAACAAGACAGGGATGCCCACTTTCACCACTCCTGTTCGACATAGTACTGGAAGTGCTAGCCATAGCAATTATACAAGAAGAAGAAATAAAAGGCATCCAAATTGGAAAAGAAGTAAAATATCCTTATTCACGTGACATGATATTGTACATAGAAAACCCCAAAGACTCCATCAAAAACTACTAGACTTAATAAATGAATTCGGCAAGGTAGCAGAATACAAAATTAACACCTAGAAATCTATGGCTTTTTAATACACCAATAACAAACTCACAGAAACTAAAATAACAACCCCATTTACTATTGCAACAAAAAAATTAAGATACCTAGGAATAAACTTAACTAAGGAGGTAAAAGACCTATACTCGGAAAACTACAGGACATTGAAAAAAAGAGATAGAGGAAGACATAAACAAATGGAAGAATATACCGTGTTCATGGATTGGTAGAATCAACATCATTAAAATGTCCATACTGCCCAAAGCAATCTATAGGTTCAATGCAATCCCCATTAAAATACCAATGACATATTTCACAGACCTAGAACAAACTCTCCAAAAATTCATCTGGAATAAAAATAGACCCCAAATAGCCGTAGCAATCCTGAGAAAGAAGAACAAAGTTGAAGGGATCACAATAGCAGATATCAAGCTATATTACAAAGCCACTGTTCTCAAAACTGCCTGGTACTGGCACAAGAACAGACATATAGATAAATGGAACAGAAGAGAGAACCCAAGCCATTATGCTCAATTAATATTTGACAAAGGAGGCAAGAGCATACGATAGAGTCAGGACAGTCCCTTCAATAAATGGTGTTGGGAAAATTGGACAGATACATGCAAAAAAATGAAACTAGAACACCAACTTACACCACACACAAAAATAAACTCAAAATGGATAAAGGACTTAAATGTAAGATGGGAAATCATAAAAATCTTAGAAGAATCCATAGGCAGCAAAATATCAGACATATGTTGTAGCAATATCTTTACTGATACAGTTCCTAGGACAATGGAAACTAAGGAGAAAATAAACAAATGGGACTACATTAAAATAAAAAGCTTCTGCCCAGCAAAAGAAACCATCAACAAAACAATAAGAAAGCCCACTGCATGGGAGAACATATTTGCCAATGTTATCTCTGATAAGGTCTAATCTCCAAAATTTACAGGGAACTCATACATCTTAACAAAAGGAAGATAAACAATTCAATCAAAATATGGGCAAAGGACCTAAATAGACACTTTTTAAAAGAGGACATAAAGAAGGCCAAGAGATATATGAAAACACTAGAGGCCCGGTGCACGAAATTCGTGCACTGGGGGGAGGGGGCCCCCTCAGCCTGGCCTGCACCCTCTCCAATCTGGGACTCCTAGGGGGGATGTCAGACTGCCTGTTTAGGCCCGATCCTTTACCAGCAGCCGGACATCCCTCTCGCAACTCAGGACCGCTGGCTCTTAACCACTTACCTGCCTGCGTGCCTGCCTGATTGCCCCTAACCACACTGTTTGCCAGCCTGATCACCCCCAACTGCTGGCCTGATCACCCCCAACTGCCTCCCCTGCCAGCCTGTTTGCCCCCAACTACCCCCTGCCACCAGCCTGATTGCTCCCAACTGCCCCACCCTCACCAGCCTGATTGGGGTTGGGGGGCCGATTGGGGGTGGGGCTGGCCATGGGGAGGGGCTGTGGTTGGTGGGCTGGGCAACCACCCCCCCAAATGGGTTGGGGGGTGACGATCAGGGCCAGTGGCCTGGGGGAAGAGCCATGGGTGGTTGGCCAGCCAGCCCTGCCCCTGATTGCGGTGGGGGTGGGAGGGCAGTCTGGGGTGGGGCTGGGCAAGGGGAGAGGCTGCAGGAGATTGGCTGGCCAGCCCTGCCCCCTATTGGAGTGGGGGGATCAAGGGTGGGGCCAACCTGGGGAGGGGCTGCAGGACATTGGCTGCCCAGCCCTGCCCCCTCTTGGGGTGGGGGGGTGCAATCAGGGGCAGATAGCCACAGGGAGGGGCTGTGGGCCTATTGTGGTGGGGCAGGTTGGTCAAGGATGTGGCTGGTGGGGGGGGGGAGTGGGAAGAGAGGGGGTATTTGGCCAGCCGGCCTGCTCTTCTTTTTTTTTTTTTTTGGCAACTCCACAATTTTAATTTGTGGTGCCTATGCTATGTCTGAAAAAGACCTTCTTCCCCTGCCCAGGAGAGCGATGGGGAGGGGGCAGCAAAAAATAGAAGACATCCCTCCCTATTGCACACAGACCCTATATACAGGCTCACCTGGCCCAGGCCGGCGGGATGCTTGGCACATTCTAGGATCCCTGCTCAGGGCCTGGAGGGGTGACTGGTGGCAGCACACGTGAGAGGGGACCTCTGGGTGACCACTCTGGTCCTGGCTACTGGTCTTGGCACTTCCTGGTCCCCAGTTCCTTTCTGTTCCTGCCTGCAGCCTTGGTCCCCCTACCTGGCCTCAGATGGCCCCCTTGGCTCCTGGGGGCTCTGTCCTCCCCTCCTAACCTGGAGATCTCAAGGAAGGTTATGGCTTCTCAGAGACTCCTCGACAGCCCTATCACTCATGTTCACACAGGGAAGGGGTGCATGTGGCAAAAGCAGCTGTATAAATGCGGGTGCAGGAGCAAGTCCTCCGGGGTCACTTGGACAGTTTGCTGATGACGCAGATCAGGGCCACATTTTCATCCTTGAGGCGCTGGTTGTCAGCTCGGAGATTGGACAGGCCCTTCAGCTCCTCTTCCAGCTCAGCGGCCTTGCACTCCAGGGCCCTGCACTCAAATCTCGCCAGCTCCAGGATGGCCGGCCTCTCTGCAAAGTGCTCTTGCCTCTGCATGGTGCGCTCCAGCTCCACCTTCAGCTGCTCCAGCCGCAGCATGGTCTGGGTCAGGGCCTCACGAAATCTCTCATTCTCAATGTGCAGCTTTTCATAGAGTTTCCTGAAGCTCCCTCAGGCTCTTTCAATTTTGGCTGGGGTTTGGGGTTTAGGTCCTGCTGCCTCTGGAGGGGAAGAGCTGGATTCTGGGCTGATGTCCACTGGCTTCACCTTCTCCCCCTTCACAGGCCCTCTCCTCTCATTGCCAACTCTATGGTGCTCCCTGGAGGCCTGTGGTCCCTGTCCCTGCCCCTCAGGCACCTCTACTCTCTGGGCAGGGCCATCAGAATTCTTAACCCCAGGGACTCGGGGCTGCCAGGAAGGGTCCAGGCTCTGAGCACCCTGCTCTCCATGTGGATGGGAGAGTCTCATCAGGGGAAGGCCTGCAGGGGGGAGGGGCTGCAAGGTTGGCTGCTGGCCCCCTGATCAGGCGGTATGCTGGCTACAGTGGGCGTCATAGCGACTGGCCCAATCAGGGCCATGTTCTGCCTGCTCACCACTCCCCAGTCCCAACACGGCCTCCACTGCCCGGCTATCAGGCCTTTGGGATCACCAGCTCAGGGCGCCTGCTTTCCCACAGGCCTGAGGGGCTCAGGCCTGTGGGAAAGCAGGCGCTGGTGATTTCACCTGCATGCGTGTTCGCCAACCATCGGCTGATGGAAAGCACTGCCCGCTTGGGGCCGCTCAAACCTGGGCGGGCAGGTCGGGGGCACTGCCGCCACTGCTATTGCCACTGCCGCTGCTGCTGCTGCTGCTGCTGCTGCTGCTGCTGCTGGGGCTTGAGGCACTGACTGAGGCTGCCAGGCATGCCCGTGACCTGCCCGCCCGAGTTGGGTAGCACATGGGATGCGCCAGCGGGCAGATCGCTGCTGCCGCCCGTCCCGTAGCACAGCGGATACCCGGGTGGGTACCCGATAGCTGAGCTGCGGCCCCACCGCCAACCCCAGGACCCGGCGGGAGGCCCAGATGAGGGCGGAGCAGGTGCCGAACACCCCGGTCCCACCCGCCAGCCCCAGGTCCCCTGCGGGAGGCCCGGATGAGGGTGGATCGGGTGCCGAACACCGCGGTCCCACCCGCCAGCCCTGGGTCCCCCGTGGGAGGCCTGGATGAGGGCAGGGCGGGTGCCTAATTACCAGGGTCCCACCCGCCAGCCCCGGGTTCCCTGCGGGAGTCCCAGATGAGGGTAGAGCGGGTGCTGAATACGGAGGTCCCACCCGCCAGCCCCAGGTCCCTGCGGGAGGCCCGGATGAGGGCAGGGACCTCTGCGCCAGCCCTGGATGGAGGGGAGCTGGCGGTTGGCACTGTCGCCCCACCTGCAGTATGCAAATTAGCTGCCATCTTGGCTGGTGGTTAATTTGCATATCTTGCTAATTAGCCAATGGGAAGGGTAGCGGTTGTACGCCAATTACCATGTTTCTCTTTTATTAGTGTAGATGCTCAAAGTCACTAATCATCCAAGAGATGCAAATCAAAACGACAATGAGGTACCACCTCACACCTGTCAGAATGGCTATCATCAACAAATCAACAAATGACAAGTGCTGCTGTAAAAAAGAAAGAACTCTTACCATTTGCAACGGCATGGATGGACCTGGAGAGCATCATGCTAAGCGAAATAAGCCAGTCAGAGAAAGATAAATATCACATGATCTCACTCATTTGTGGAATATAATGAACAACATAAACTGATGAACAAAAATAGAGCCAGTAGAGAAAATAAATATTTTAGAATCTAATAGAAGTAATCCTGTTATTTGCAGATTTTTAATATTTCCTACAACTTTTTGATCTCATACTATGATAGTACAGTTTTGATAATATTATTATACCTAAAATCCTTTTTTTCTTGAAATACTAATGTTTATTGCATGTAATATTACTATATTTAAGATCATTTTTTTCTTGAATAATTTCATGTAACATTATATTTAAGATAATTTTTCTTGAAGTGTTAACGTTTATTGTATGTAACATTTTTATATTTAAAATCATTTTTCTTGAAAAAAAATAAATTTTCACTTCTAAAAAAAAGTAAGTACAGATTTTAATCAGTAATATACTCTTGCAATAATGAGAAGAATGAACTGAACTCAACTTCAGTTTGCACAGAGTTGACTGGTGTTTTAAAGGGAGAGTGAGGGAGTACGGTGTGGGGCAAACAGGGGCTCCATAGAGTCACGGAAGTGAAAAATCACAACAAAGGGGATGGGGACTAGTCCAAGTGAAGTCCATCTGGGTTTGCTAACTAGCACTCATCCAAGTAAGGCTCCTGTCTCCCCAGAGGCTGGGAGACAGGGCCCCTATCTTCAGGTGTTGGGTGGAACTACCAGTTAAGTTCTTGTGGCAGTCTTGAGTTTTCTTAGACAGGTACTTTAAGCGGGGGCTGGGGTTATTCTGGGGATGTGACCTTGAGCTGTTTCTAAAGATGTCTTAAAATAAAGATATCTTCAGATGTCTGAAGTTTTTTTCTCCTCCATTGGTTTATGAATTCTTTATACATTCTGGGTACAGATCTTCTGTTATTTGTGTTACAGATATTTTCTTTAGTCTGTGGCTTGCCCTTTTACCTTCTGAATATTGTATTTTTTATGAAAAGAGATAGAAATTCTTAATTTGAAGGATTAAATTTGTCAATATTTTCTTTTATGGTTAATGCTTCCTTATTTTTTTTAAATAGACATTGTTTTTTAGGTTTTATGTTCAGTTTTAGCACAGCAAAATTGAAAAGAAAGTACAGAGAGTTTCTATATATTCCCTGCCCCCAGATAGCCTCCCCAGCTATCAACATCCCGTACCATCATGGTATATATAACTGATGAAGCTACTTTGACTCGTCATTATCACCGAAAGTCCATAGTTTACATTAGGGTTCACTCTAAGTGTTGTACATTCTGTGGGGTTGGACAAATATATAATGAAATGTATCCATCATTATAGCATTATACAGAATAGTTTCACTGCTCTTACAATCCTCTCTTCCCACTAACCCCTGGAAACCACTGATCATTTTACTGTCTCCACAGTTTTGACTTTTCAGGAATGTCATATAGTCAGAATCATACAGTATGTAGCCTTTTCAGAGTGGCTTCTTTCACTTATATGAGCATTTAACTTTCCTCTGTCTTTTCATGGCTTGGTAGCAGTTTCCTTTTTAGCACTGCATAATATGCCATTGTCTGGATCTACCATAGTTTATTCACTACTTAAGCACATCTTGATTGCATTTAAGTTTTGGCAATTCTGAATAAAGCTGCTATAAACATCTGTGCGTAGGCTTTTGTGTGGGGAAATACAGAGGTAAAATAAAAGGAATATGATTGCTGATAAGAATGTGTTTAGTTTTGTTAGAAACTGCCAAACTGCCAAAATGGTCGTTCCATTTCGCCATCTCATCAGCAATGAGTGAGAGTGCCTGTTGTTCCACATCCTCACCAGCCTTTGGTGTTGTCCATGTTTTGGATTTTTGACATTCTAATAGCTGTGAAGTGGTATTTCAGTGTTGTATTAATTGTCCATTCCCTTCTGACATATGATGTTTAACATCTTTTCATTTGCTTATTTGCCATCTGTGTAGCTTCTTTGGTAAGGTGTCTGTTCATATATTTTAACCATTTTTTAATTGGGTTGTTTGTTTTCTTATTGTTGAACATTAGGAACTCTATATTTTGGATAACAGTCATATGTTGCATTTATGCATTAGGCTTAATTTCTGTTCCATGTTTCCACAACTTTGAGGAGTATCAATAGTGCACCTTTTGTCCTTGCAGGAGCATTAGAACCTTAGCTCCTAGGTTCTAGGGCAGTGATGGCGAACCTATGACACATGTCAGAGGTGACACGCGAACTCATTTTTTTGGTTGATTTTTCTTTGTTAAATGGCATTTAAATATATAAAATAAATATCAAAAATATAAGTCTTTGTTTTACTATGGTTGCAAATATCAAAAAATTTCTATATGTGACACGGCACCAGAGTTAAGTTAGGGTTTTTCAAAATGCTGACATGCCGAGCTCAAAAGGTTCGCCATCACTGTTCTAGGGTCTAAAATCCCATGGGGGCACTTAGAATGCGCTCACCCTGGCTTTGATTTCTCCCCTCCTCATTCTTTTGGGCCTCAGAGAAAACTGCCCCTAAATCAAGATACAAGGTCTCACTACCCCTTAAAGGGATGTGTGGTTGTAATGGGGCAGGTGAGTCTTGGTATGGGCAGCTCAGAATAGTGGAACAACACCTGGAGTTTTAAGCTGACAGTAGCTATCACTTACCAGTCAAACAAATATATGATGATGATGATGTGAATTTTCTAAGTAGTTTGGTCATGTGCTCTTTTGCAAATACAGTTATTAGTTAAATACTCTTCCTTTTCAGATGTGCGTTCCAAACAGGAATACGATGAAAGCCATGTGATTACAGCCCGTCGAGTGAAGAAGGTATCCTGGTAGAGTCAGAATCTGGGGCAGGCTGGCTGTCTTACAGAGGATGGGAAGAGTGGGAAGTTTTATCCTAGATCCAGGAGGTGGCATGTACTGTTGGACACTTTGGAGAGCAGAGGCAGGACCACCCTTGTGCATCCAACATGAGGGTCTCCCACACTCTCACACACTCCCTAGGGTGTCTTACCACCATGGTCAAAAGCTTCATCAAACAAATATTGATTTAATTCCTTTATGTGCCAGGCACTGTTCTAGACCCTGGTGGTAGAACAAAATACAAGATGCCCTTAATTCATTGTCCCTGTCCTCTCAGAGCTTTTGTTCTACTTAGGGAACAGACCAGAAGAGAGTCTGTTCCATATACATTTATCCAATATGGTTTATTCCACTTGGAACTCAAAGATTGAAACAGCTCCCTCCCATTTCCATCAGATCCCTCCCCATCTTCCTTTCTCCATTCCAACTATTTAAAAAGACAAAGCCCTTCTTCAGCAGTCAACCATACCCGACTCAGGGAGTGAGGCCCTTTTCTCTATCTCCACGGAGTATCTTCTTTCTCAAGACATTGTCAAGCCTGGCAGCCTTCACTCAGGATCCACCTCTGATCTCTGCAGTCCTGACCACATTCTCTGCCCTTGACTTCCAGGTTCTTTCTTGCCTCCCTGGTTCCTTCTCTGTCTCTTTGCGGACTGAAGGGTCCTGGGTTCGATTCCGGTCAAGGGCATGTACCTTGGTTGCGGGCACATTCCCAGTAGCGGGTGTGCAGGAGGCAGCTGATTGATGTTTCTCTCTCATCGATGTTTCTAACTCTCTATCCCTCTCCCTTCCTCTCTGCAAAAAATCAATAAAATATATTTTTAAAAAAAGATCTTACCCAAGCTTCCAGCTTCAAGTATGCACATAGTTGAGCTGTCCTGTCAGTTTTACTTCTAAAAGTGTGTCCCACTGCCACTTTGGTAATTCTAACTCTAGCTCTTTCCCAGACATAACTCGACAAGGAGCATGGGCCCTGGCTCATGTATTTTTCCAGGATAAGCTTGCTGCCTAATATGCTTTCCCAAACACAATCCATCTTTATCTTTTTTTTTTTGGTGTGTTTTTCTATTTGTTTTTTTGCTCTTGGATTTTCAACTCCCTGGCTCCATTCCTCTAGCTCTAAATCCCCTGCATTTCCTTCTTTGCTTTTTGTAGCCTATTCAGAGCCCCTTCAAGATGCAGAAAAAGCATTTGACAAAATCCAACACCTGAACCAAGAACACTATCGAACCATGAACCAAGAGATCACTAGTTCAATTCCAGGTCAAAGCACATGCCTGGGTTGTGGGGTCAATCCCCAGTAGGGGGCATGCAGAAGGTAGCTGATCAGTGTTTCTCTCTCATCAATGTTTCTGTCTCTCTCCCTCTTCCTTCTTCTCTCTCTAAAAAATCAATAAAAATGTATTTTAAAAAATCTCTGTATTCCAGAACCTACAGTGTAAGTGCAAAGTAGGTCCTGAATGAATGTTTATTGAATAACTGGATGAATGTCCAGCCACACCTCTCCCTGCTATCCCATTTGCTCCACTTTTCCCTTTGCTCATGCTCTTTTCCAACCCAGAACCCCCCTTTCCTCATTATCACCTGAATGAATCCTGCTCATAATCTGAGCACCAATGGTCTGCTAATTCCTGTAGACAAATATGATTTCTCCCCTTCAAGTTCCAGAGAACTTCCCTGTACCTGTATGGGTTTTATCTCTCTGCCTTATAGAGTAGATGTGTACTAGTCCTAGCCCACATGCAGGTCCTCTGTCAGGGCCTCTATGTCAACCAAACTAGTCCTAAGGGACAGAGTAAGACTCAGGTTCCCCTGAGTTAGTGGGGACTTTCAGGAAGCATTGAGAACAAATGAGGACTAACCTCCGGGCCGGTGCCCTGCCAGGTCTCTGGGGCTCTGGAATACCCTTTGGGATCCTAGGAAAGTCTGGTTCTGTGAGAGCTCATTCCCTTGTGGGCAGAAGGCACCCGTTGTTCCTGCCCTTGTGTCCACCATGATGGTGACTCAGCCACTTCCTAACTACTTTTCATGACCTCATGGACCTGTTTGCCCATTCCTTCCTTTAACCATATTTATGGCCTAACGTGCCAGGCATTGTTCTAGAAATTCAGGATACATCAGTGTTCCTGCTCTCACAAAGCTTATATTTGAGCTTATGGTTGGCCTCATTTTGTCTGCTTGCTTATGATTTCTGCTTATTCAGATGTTCTTATGAGGGATTTTGGCTTTGGCCCCTATCAACAACCCCTTGCCCCCCAGAGATAGGATATGTTAGTTCAGTTGGTGAGTCAGTAGGCAGGCTGTTCTTTGGTCAGGCACTTATTTCTGGTCCAGTCAACTGTGGTCAGCTTTTCATAGCAGGGGATGAAGGTGTGGAAGATCATTGGAATTTAGTAGACTCTCCAGTCAGCTCTCAGTGCTCTGTGCCCATGTGCAGTCAGGCAAACAGGCACAGTCCTACCTCCAGCTCCTCCTGGTGCTGGTGTGCATCTGAACCCACCTGCCAACAGGCTTCTCTTGTGGTTTCTTTAGAAGGCAGATGAATATCTTATCCCGGAGTCTGTGGATCTCGAGTGTGTGAAGTACTGTGTGGTGTATGATAACAATTCCAGCTGCCTGGACCTAATCAGAGATGACAGTGACAACTCTGGCAGTGAAAACGGTAGGTTTTACACTAGCCATAGAATAAGTTAACAGTTATTCAACACTTCCGACACATGCCAGGAACCATGTCAGGTGCTCTCCCTGGATCAACTCATGCAGTCTGCAGTACATCCCTATGAGGATGGCAATATGAAGAACTGGGAAGAGCTCTGAACCTGCCACCGTTTCAGAGATGCTGGCTGAAGACATGAGGCTCCTGGGTCAGAGACAAAGGACTTTATTACTCAGAGCAATTAAAAATAACCAGAATGTCTTCATTTTCCTGCACTCGTGCCCAAGTCTCAGTTCTCACAGGGTGACATGAAGACAGCCAAGTACACTTATTCATGTAGTGCATTGTATTTTAGAAGAACTCTGAGCTTAGGGGGCCTGAATCTTATAATGGGCAGAAGCCTACCCATCCTTGGCTCCGGAGGAAAAAACAGTCTCTCTTCTAAAGCTGTTGGTTATATAAATATCCTTGAAAAGCCACTGCCTTGTTTAAAGGACATGTCAAGATGTGAGAGACCATGGAGAATTGTCTCCTAAAAGGTAACATCCCCATTTTATAGATGGGGGAATTAGGGCCCAGAAAGGCAAAGTAACTTGCCCAAGATCTCACACCTAGAGAATGATCTATTGCCATATAGCAAGCTACCACCAAACTCAGTAGCTGGATATAACAAACAGTAATTATCTCATAGTTTCTGTGGGTCCAGAATTCAGGAGCAGCTTAGCCGGCAGGTTCTGGTACAGTCTATCCTGAGGTTGTAGTCAAGGTGTCAGCCAAGGTTGCTGTCATTGGAAGGTCTGACTAGGCCAGGATGATCTCCATCTGAGATTACTCTCTCACATGGCTATAGCCAGGAGGCCCCAGTTTCATTCCGGCTGTTGGTAGGAGACTTTAGTTCCTCACCACATACACCTCTCCATAGGTTGCTTGCATGGCCTCGTGACATGGCAGCTGGTACTCCCCGCCCCCCAGAGTGAGCGATCAGAAAGAGAGAAAGAAAGGGAAAGCCACGTGTCTTTTATAACCTAGTCTTGGGGCTTATACACAGTTGCTTCCACCACATTCTATTCATTAGAGGGAAGTCACTGAGTATAGTCTACCCTAAAGGGGAGGGGAATTAGACTCAACCTTTTAAAGGGAGGCATTTGAAAGAATTTGTGGACTTTTTTAAAAAAAAACACACCTAGTAAGTGGTGGGCCAGGATTCAAACCTAGGCAGTTTGGCTCTGTCTAGTCTTCTGAGGCCTGAGTAGTGATGTTGGAAAACAATGCAAAGTCACTCAAGCCCTGAGCTGGAGCATTAAAACGTGATTGGTTCTAATGTGCTTTACTGATGTTCCACAGCAATCTCCATTCAGCCACTGCTTTGGGCTGACCGCCCCTGGCCATTGACATGGGGCTCTGCTGTTTGTGGCTCAGTCACTGTGTGTAGGTGGGTCTCCATGAGCTGGGGCATTCACACAAATGGTCACTGGGTGGCACTAGGTTTCCACCTTTAATAAAGCCAGTCTTCCCAGGAGGTCCTTAGCCAGGAAATTATCTTCCCCAAGTTCTCACAGTCTGCAGTACATTCCTATGAAGGTGGGTCTGGTCTGCCAATCCTGGGATTGTAGGCTGGACCCTGAAACCCTAGGGAACAGTGCTCAATAAAAATAACCCTCTCTGCATTGTATAACTGACCTCACTGTGCTATGCAGCCCCTGTTCTCACTGAGTAGGTAACTACAGTCACAAAATAACAGCAAAACAATAAAAACCAAAACCACACGTGCACGCACCTTGCCCACTCAAGGCAACTTTTCTCCTTTAAAGTGGCATCTTTCAGGTAAATTTAGTCTTTGGGGTAGAAGACCATATCAAGGTTTCTCTCACCACCCCTTTCTCCTTTCCACTGTTAAGCACCCACCTCCCTGACCCTCAAGAAATTCTGGGAAAGATTTCCTTGAGGGGGAACCTTCACATCCTCGAAGCAGGTGTTGGTCTCTATGTAGACCTTTTCTGCTGACCTTTGGAAGAGGTGCAGCCCAGCCTATGGGGCCTTTGGCCATGGGCTGTGCCCAAAATGTCCACGTAAGTCATGAGCGGTTCCCTTCGCCTTGTCAGTGCATGGCGCTGGATCCTGGGGTCTCAGCCTTGTGCCCTCCTATCCAGGCTTTCCCTGACATTCCACACGTGCTCATCCCTGGGCCTGCTGCAGCTTTAGGTTAACACTCCACACCTCTGCTGCGGGAGTCTCAGAATCCTAGTGGGAAATGGGGCACAGCTGGTTTTAGCTCTCTATCCCCCTCAGCTGGGTGTCTTCTTAGGAATCCAGGAAGTATCTTCCCTTGTCTTAGTCTCTAGGATGCTCTCTCTAAGCTCTTTTTAGCATGCAAAGGGCAGCCCCCTTCTTGTATGAGCAACATTTCCCTTATGTTAAATCATCCTTGCAAACATGGATTAGAGACACCCACAATGGGCTCATGATATGTGTGGGTGGAGCTCCCTGGACCAGGACATTTACACCAACTGTGAAGAGAAGCTTTGGGAATTTTTGGATTCCTTTCCTCCTTCCTCAGAACAGTCTGACTTTCAAGACAATTGTTTGGCTAGGGACCTCAAATAATTTAACTTAAAGGTCAGGCTGAATGATGACTCCCTTGTACCAGGTGGTTGCCCTCCTCCCCTTGAAGCAGTGGGTGACCCACTTCAAGGTGTGAGAAACCTCATGTCAATGGAGAACTCAAGATTAATGGGAATAGAAATGAACAAATAAAAAAAACCATTTTTTGTTGTTGTTGTTGTTAATCCTTACTGGAGGATATTTTTTCCATTGATTTTTTTTAAGAGAATGGAGGGAGTGGGAGAGACAGAGAGAAAGAAACATTAATGTGTGAGAGATACATCAATTGGTTGCCTTGGGCACATGCCCCGACCTACCAGGCTGGAGACCAAGCCTGCAACTGAGGTATGTGCCCTTGGCCTGAATCAAACCTGCGACTCTTCAGTCCACAGGCTGATGCTCCAACCACTGACCTAAACCAGCTAGAGCGAAATGAACAACTTTAATGTTTCAAAAACACTAACCCCATTACATCCTTGCTGGATAACCTGGGCCCTGGCTTTCCTTCTGAGTCTCTAATTATCTCCTGGAAATTGGCCTTCCTCCTTCTCTGACCCCATCATCCCTGTATGTGAATACTCCAGCTGGTTGTGTGACATTGGCAGGGGAGCAGCTGTCTAGTTTAAAGGCAGTAGTGGCCTGGAACTCTCTCCCTAACTCACCTGGACCCCCTGACCTACCCCATTAGTCTCTTACTCAAGAGGGAGATGGGGCCGAAACCGGTTTGGCTCAGTGGATAGAGCGTCCAAGTCAGGCTCTCAGGGGTGGGCTTTGGCTCCTGTTTTGCCAGCTACAGGTTTCCTCCTGGCCTTGCTATTGTCTGCAGGCTCTTTCCCCAAATACAGTTTCTCCAGATGGGTCTCAAGCGGCTTTCGTCCTCAGCAGCCCCTGCTGGAATTGGCCTTCTTTCCCTGGACAAAAGTTCATTATAGCTGTCAGAGTCCATGCCCATCCCTTTCTCCTTTAGCTAACTTTCCAGAGTCTGCTGCACAGTATTTCTCTTTAGTGGTCAGATCCTGGCCTTGGAATATTTTGGCTTAGTCTTTTTTTTTTAAATATATTTTATTGATTTCTTACAGAGAGAGTAAGGGAGAAGGATAGAGAGCTAGAAACATCGATGAGAGGGAAACATCGATCAGCTGCCTCCTGCATACTCCCCACTGGGGATGTGCCCACAACCAAGGTACATGCCCTTGACCGGAATCGAACCCGGGACCCTTCAGTCCCCAGGCCGATGCTGTATCCACTGAGCCAAACCAACTTCCTACCACATATATCTAATTTGCATATAGTCTAATAGTGAATCTATAGATCAATGAAAGCATTTTAAATTAAATTGATGTCAAAACCACAATGAGGCCCTGGCTGGTTTGGCTCAGTGGATAGAGTATCGGCCTGTGGACTGAAAGGTACTGGGTTTGTTTCTAGGCAAGGCACATGCCCAGGTTGCGGGCTCAATCCCCAGTGTGGGGCTTGCAGGAGGCAGCCGATCAATAATTCTCTCTCATCATTGATGTTTCTATCTCTCTCTCCCTCTCCTTTCCTCTCTGAAATAAATAAAAATATATTTAAAAAAAAAATCACAATGAGATAACACTTCACACCCACTAGGTTGGCTATAATAAAAAAGACAATTGTTGACGAGGATGTAGAAAAATTTCAACACTCATACACTGCTGGTTGGAATGTAAAATGGTGCAGTCA
Source organism: Myotis lucifugus (assembly GCF_000147115.1). Lineage (NCBI taxonomy): Eukaryota > Metazoa > Chordata > Mammalia > Chiroptera > Vespertilionidae > Myotis > Myotis lucifugus. Next base: position 6,378,677 of record NW_005871093.1, on the reverse strand, counting down.
CTGTGGAAAGTTTGGCACTTTCCTCAAAAGTTAGATGTAGGGTTATTACATGGTTCAGCAATTTCACTCCTAGGAATGTACCCAAGAGAAATAAAAACATGTGCACACAAAAACTTGCTCATGAATGTTCATAGCAGCATTATTTCTAATTGCCAAAAAGTGGAAACAACCTAAACATCCGCCAATATTTATGAATGGATTATGAATATTATATTGTGTGGTAGAGCCACACAATATATTATTATTCAACTGTAAAAAGGAATGAAGTGCTGACATGTGCTACAACATAGATGAACTTTCAAAACATTATGCCAAGTGAAATAAGTCAGACATAATGTATGAGTCCATTTATATGAAATGTCTAGAATAGGAAAAACCATAGAGAAGTTAGATTAGCAGTTGCCTAGAGCTGAGTCTTTGGAGGGAAATGAGGAGTGAACCCCTCTCACTGGTACAGGGTTTCTTGGGTGATGAAAATATTCTAAAATTGTGGTGATGATTATACAACTCTGTGACTAAACTAAAAACCATTGACTTGTACACTAGCTGTACCCTGTACAATAGGGGACTTGTATGGTACACATAATGTGGCATACAATATATGATACTATATATATTTACAGAAAAAGATTAACTTTCTTGATGGTAAGTTGATTTTACATTTTAATTGTAACACCCATATCTATATTTGCTTCAGCCTCCTAGATAATTGCTTTTCAGAATAAAGTGGCCATTCGTTGAAGCTTTAGACAAATGGGGAACACAGGACACATTCATTTCTTTGGTCTCCACTCTTAGACCTGTTGCCCAGAGGAGCTGCCATTGAATGTGGCAAAGCCTTAGCTCACCTCACCCGCCACCCCGTCCAGATCCTGAGAGGGGGCTATGAGTCTTTCTCAGCCAAGTACCACTTTTTCCGGACGCAGAAGATTATCTGGATGCCGCAGGTAAGGCAGGGTGCTGAACACAGGCAGGCTCAGATGGGAGCGTGGCCTTCCCTTGAAAACCATGGGTTGGGGAACAAGGTAGGAGAAAGAGGAGACAGACAACATGGAAAAGATGGAAGAAATATTGAAGGCTGGGCTTGGGAAATGAACTTGGGGTAGCCAGGAGGTCCAGTCCAAGATTATGAATTTATAATTGTCACATTTGGGGAAAAGCCAACATGGAGTTTAAAAGATGAGGCCTATTCAGAAGGCAGGGGAATTCTGGATTGTGGGTTATAGTCGAAGTCAGAAAGGCAGGGATGATTCAAGCTGCCTCAACTTTCTTAACTTTTGGGTCCAGAGGATACAAAAAGGTGAGAAAGCAGTCCCTGCCTTTGAGAAGTTCTTATCTAGTAGGGGAGTCAAGGGGTGTGGCCAAGAGGCACACGAGGTGTATGGAGCCCAGAGGAGAGGCACTACCTTCTGGAGCCAAATCTAAAGGAGGAGGAGCTTGTGAGGAAGAGGGGTGAGGGCATGTAAAGCAAGCATTGGATAGCCATGATTGGCAGGCAGGAATCCATCCCTAGGCGGCATTGTGCCGTACCTGGTTTATTGAGGAATCTGACTGCAGTGGAATGCAAACATCTAAGGGTTTCATTCTTTTCAGTAATTGCCTTTAGCTGTGCTCTCATTTTTGCCCTTAGTATCATCTTGTGGAGATTCCATACTTTCTGGCCACTTTCAATTATGAAAAATTTCAATTTAGTCATAAAATGATTTGAGAAATGTGCATATTAACTGGGCATTTGATAATAGTAAGGAATTATTATACAGGGTAGGACAAAAGTAGGTTTATAGTTTGTATGGAAAATAATAATAAATAATAATACAAGAATAAACTCTTGTTTTGTATACTCACAATTGTAAACTTTTGCCCCACCCTGTGTTTCTTTCTTTTTTTAAATATATTTTATTGATTTTTTACAGAGAGGAAGAGAGAGGGATAGAGAGTTAGAAACATCGATGAGAGAGAAACATCGATCAGCTGCCTCCTGCACACTCCCCGCGGGGGATGTGCCTGCAAGCAAGGTACATGCCCTTGACCGGAATCAAACCTGGGACCCTTGAGTCCGCAGGCTGACGCTCTATCCGCTGAGCCAAACCTGTTAGGGCTACCCTGTGTTTCTTTAGGATGTGATGGATGTGATGACATTATTATGGTTATATTTTTTAAAATATGAGTTGGGCCCTAGCCAGTTTGGCTTAGTGCAGACTGAAAGGTCCCAGGTTCAATTCCGGTCAAGTGCATATACCTTGGTTGCAGGCACATCCCCTGCAGGAGGTGTGCAGGAGGCAGGTAATCGATGTTTCTCTCTCATCGATGTTTCTAACTCTCTATCCCTCTCCCTTCCTCTCTGTAAAAAATCAATAAAAATATATTTTAAAAAATGTTTAAAATATGAGTTGGTATCTTTTAGAGAGACATAATGAAATATTTATGGGTAAAATAATATGATGTCTGAGATCTCCTTCAAAATAATCTGGGATTGGTTGGAAGTCAGTATAGATGAAACAAAATTGGCCATTAGTTGATAATGTTTGCAGAGGGGTGATAGATCTAGGGGCTTATTACACTGTTCTTTCTACTTTTGTGTATTTTTGAAATAATTTTTAAAAGGGAATAAGGAAAGTCAGTCTAGTACAAGCTAGGCTGGTTTAACATTCCAATCTCAAACCAAATCTCATCTCTTCTCATTCCCAGAATTGGGCAGCTTTGGGTTTGCCGGGGGCTGAGAGTGGGGAAGGGTGTGGGTTAGCTTCAAGGACATCTCCTCTCTTCCAACCTTCGGGGCCTGGCCCCTTTGGCTGTTGCCGGTCGGTGGAGGGGAGGTGCCTTTTTCTCACTCTGACTTCACCTGGTTCTGTGTGTTGCTGGTGGCCTTTGTTGCCAGTTTCCTTGGAGCTTTGTTGGGGAGGAGAGCTGTTAATTATTGAAGATTCCTCAGAGAGAGAGCCAGCTGAGATTTTAAGCCAGGAATACCCTTAATTCCCAACCTTTTCCTTCCTTTGGTAGCCCATGACCCCCCATCCATCCATACTCTTTCACCTGAATTCCCGAATGAGCCACAAGGGACTGTGATCACTGTAGCCTCTCCTTGCCTTGCTGACTTGGCAGTTCCAACCAGCCTGTGCAAAAGGTGAGGACCCATGTCTGTGGTCATACCTGTTCCCATATCTAGCTCTCCAAGGGACTATCTTCTGTACTTTCATGGAGGTAACCACACTATGATTTTCAGCTCAACAGGTATATAGCCAATCTCCCCATCCTACAGACACTCCTTACTCCTAGAGGAGCACCGCCTACTGGCTTTGCAGTGTTCAGAGGCAGTATTTCTCTACAAACATGACACTGCTGATAACTCATTGCCCCTCCCCTTTTAAAGTTTTATTAAGCTATAATTGACATAGGAATAACTGCACATGTTTAAAATGTACAATGTGGTGAGTTTTGACATGTATGTACATCTGTGACTTGCCTTATATATATAGACTAGAGGCCCCGTGCACAAAAATTTGTGCACTCGGGGGGCGGGGGGAGGGGGGGTCCCCCAGCCCGGCCTGTGCCCTCTCGCAGTCTGGGACCCCTCGGGAGATAACGACCTGCTGGCTTAGGCCTGCTCCCGGGTGGCAGAGGGCAGGCCCAATCCCTAAGTGCAGCCCCTGGTCAGGCTCAGAGCAGGGCCAATTGGGGAGTTGGGGCACCGCCCCCTGTCATGCACAGAGCAGGGCGGATTGGGAGGTTGCGATGCCACCCTCAGTCACGCTCAGGGTAGGGCCGATTGGGGGGTTGGGGCACCGCCCCCTGTCACACTCAAGGCAGGGTCGATGGGGAGGTTTTGGCGCCACCCCCTGTCACGCACAGAGCAGGGCCCATCAGGGGGTTGGGGAGCTCCCCCCTGTCACTCACAGGAGTAGGGGCCGATAGGGGAGTTAGGGCATCGCCCCTGTCACACACAGAGCAGGGCGGAATCAGGGGTTGGGGCGCCGCACTGTCACACTCAGGGCAGGGCCGGATGGGGAGGTTATGGCTCTACCCTGTCACACACAGAGCAGGGCGATCAGGGGGTTGGGACGCCGCACCCTGTCACACACACAGCCGCAGGGAAATCAGGGGGTTTGAGTTCTGCCCCCTGTCACGCTGATTCGGTGCCAGGAGGCATATTATCCTTTTACTATATAGGATAGGGGCCTGGGGGGCGCTGCCCCCTGTCACGCTGATCCCGGTGCCGGGAGGCATATTACCCTTTTACTATATAGAATAGAGGCCTGGGGGCCGGCTGGTTTGCCCTGAAGGGTGTCCTGGATCAGGGTGGGGGTCCCCACTGGGGTGCCTGGCCAGTCTGGGTGAGGGGCTGAGGGCTGCTTTCAGGCTGGCGGTTGTTGACTGAAGCTCCCAACTGCTCCTTTATTTCTTTTTTTTTTTTATTATTTATTCTGGGCCAGCTTTAGCTCTGGCTCAGAGCAGGGCTGAGGCTTCTGCTGCTGAAAACAGGTATCTGGTTTGTTTGCGTTCTATAATTGAACAATGTATAACTCCAGCTCTGAGATCCCGGCTGGCTGAAAGCTGGTTTCTGGGGTTTTGTTTAGCTTCTATATTTGTTAGAATGTTTCAAACTGCCAGCTCAGAGGCCGGCAAGTCAGGCGGGGAACGTTGGAGTCTGCAGTCACTGGAGCAAGCAAGCCTCATGTTCGCTTCCAGCTGCCTGGCTGCCGGCCGCCATCTTGGCTGACAGTTAATTTGCATAAGGATATGCTGATTAGCCAATGGGAAGGGTAGCAGTCGTATGCTAATTACCATGTTTCTCTTTTATTAGTGTAGACTAGAGGCCCGGTGCACAAAAATTTGTGCACTCAGGGGGGTCCCTCAGCCCGGCCTGTGCCCTCTCGCAGTCTGGGACCCCTTGGGGGATTTCCACCTGCTGGCTTAGGCCCGCTCCCCGGGGATTGGGCCTAAGATGGCAATCAGACATCCCTCTGGCAGCCCGGCAGCCCTCGGGGGATGTCCACTTGCCAGTGGGGAGCAGACCTAAGCTGCAGTTGGACATCCTTAGCACTGCTGAGGAGGCAGGAGAGGCTCCCACCACCACTGCTGTACTGGCAGCCATCAGCCTGGCTTGTGGCTGAGCAGAGCTCCTCCCATGTGGGAGCGCCCTGACCACTAGAGGGCAGCTCCTGCATTGAGCGTCTGCCCCCTGGTGGTCAGTGTGTGTCATAGTGACCAGTCATTCCCAGTCCTTCTGCTGTTAGGGTCAGTTTGCATATTACCCTTTTACTATATAGGATAGAGGCCTGGTGCATGGGTGGGGGCCGGCTGGTTTGCCCTGAAGAGTGTCCCGGATCAGGGTGGGGGTCCCGCTGGGGTGCCTGGCCAGTCTGGGTGAGGGGCTGAGGGCCGTTTTCAGGCTGGTGGGTGACTAAAGCTCCCAACCTCTCCTTTTTTTCTTTTTCTTTTTTATTCTGGGATTTATTTACCTTCTATGGCTGTCACTGGAACTGAGAGCTGGCTTTAGCTCCGAGGCTCGGCTCCAGCTCTGAGACCTCGGCTGCTGAAAGCAGGTATCTGGGTTTGTTTGGTTTCTATAATTGAAACACTGTTGCAACTTCAGCTCTAAGGCTCAGTTGGCTGAAAGCAGGTTTCTGGGGTTTGTTTAGCTTCTATAATTGCAACATAGTTGCTTAGAGTGCAGCTCAGAGGCCCGCAGCGGCAGGCAGGGAACCTTGGCTTCCTCCATCACTGGAGCAAGCAAGCCTCATGTTGGCTTCAGCTACCTGGCTGCCGGCCGCCATCTTGGTTGGCAGTTAATATGCATATCGCCCTGATTAGCCAATGGGAAGGGTAGCGAAGTTACGGTTAATTACCATGTTTGTCTATTATTAGATAGGACTAGAGGGGTGTCCCTCAGCCCAGCCTGCACCCTCTCCAATCTGGACCTCCTTGAGAGATGTTCGACTGCCTATGGGATCGGGACTATACCAGCAGTCGGACATCCCTCTCACAATCTGGGACTGCTGGCTCCCATCCGCTTGCCTGCGTGCCTGCTTGATTGCCCCTAACCACTTCTGCCTGCCAGCCTGATCACCCCTAACCACTCCCCTGCCAGCCTGATCGATGCCTAACTGCTCCCCTGATGGCCCGATAGCCCCCAACTGCCCTCCCCTGCAGGCCTGGTCGCCCCCAACTGCCCTCCCCTGCAGGCCTGGTTGCCCCCAACTGCCCTTCCCTGATGGCCTGGTCGCCCCTAACTGCCCTCCCCTGCTGGCCTGATCGCCCACAACTGCCCTCCCTACTGGCCATCTTGTGGTGGCCATCTTTGATGACATGGGGGCAGCCTTCTTGTGTGTTGGAGTGATGGTCAATTTGCATATTACTCTTTTATTAGATAGGATGCTCCAATGAGCATCTGGGTGCAGATATCTCTTTGAGGTAGTGATTTTGTTTCCTTTGAATATATACTCAGAAGTGGGATTAGTGGATCATAGGGTAGTTCCATTATAATTTTTTAAGAACCTCCATACTATTTCCATTAGTGGCTGGAGTTAGTGGATTTCTTTACTGCCACACTTCTTTGAGCCTTTCATTGCTAATGTGTATGGTGAGTTTCTGAGAGAGGAATATGCTTCCCATATGTACTTGGTTCTCTGAACCCTTTTTTTCACAGTGCATTGTGAGGGACCAGTGCTTCTTACACTTTGGGGAATGTAGAAATAATCCTTCTCTTTGTTTCTTTGTTTTTCAAAGAAATCAACATTTTTCTTATTATAACTTTGGACCTGGAATTCAGTAAGCTTCCATTTAAGTGGTAGCCTATTCTTCCTACCTCTCTGTCAAAACTCATCAGAACTTCATCAGAATTCATTTCCTAATGACAAATAGGCTCTTGTGAGGTGTTGTGTTTTTTTTTAAGTATTTAAGTTCTGGTGGACTCTGAGTATAATAAAAGGGCTGTTCTTTCCAAGCCGGTGTGGTTCAGTGGTTGAGCATCTACCCGTGAACTAGGAAGTCACAGTTGGATTCCTGGTCAGGGCACATGCCTGGGTTGCATGCTTGATCCCAGTAGGGGGTGTGCAGGAGGTAGCCAATCGATGATTTCATCATTGATGTTTCTATCACTCTCTCTCTTCTTCTCTTGAAATAAATAAAAACGTATTTTTTAAAAAGGGCTGATTTTTTTATGCAGTTGTTGGCCGCAGGGTATTAGACTCCACGGCCAAATGCAAACATGTGCCAAGGAAGGAAGAAGGATGTTGATGTTCAGATTCAGCATGCTTTAGCATGATGCTATGCTATAGCTCAGTCCTATGTTACTACCAGCCCTGTACCTCCTCATGCAAGTTGTTACTTGCCAATCTCTTTGAATGCCCAGATCTCAATTTCATTCACTGTCCTGGATGAACTTTCTAAGCGTGTTTGCTGAGCCACATTTTAAGAGACCAATCTCCCCAACCCCAAATGAAAACAACTTCCCTGGGGAATATTTATAGCAACCTCTCTCCTTCCCCACCCCAGGAATTGGATGAATTTCAGCCCTACCCTGTTGAAATAGTGCCAGGAAGCATCGATTGTAACTGCGTATTACCAAATATTTGTTTGTAATCCACCCTTTTGGTGGATGGAACAAAACCAAAAGACAGAGCCATCTTATATTTTGGCGGGAAATTCACCCGCACTCCAAGTGTTAAGTATCATTTGTTTATATAAGATTCCTGGTGACATGCATATAGAAAGTTGAAAGGTCTCTTAGAAGACAGCATATACTGGAGTAGGGTCTTCACTTTTAACTTCACCTGTTCCTGGCGTATAGTCTGTTTCCTGGCTTCGCTGTGGCATCCTTTGCCCCTAACCAAGATCCCATACTGCCTTCAAATCTCGCCAAAAGTAAAACTTTCCTGGTTTTTAACATTGTGGTCAAAATATCCTATTCTATCCTGCTATGCCATCTCAGGCCCTCTGAGAAATAATTCCTATCTTAGTTCATTCAGGCTGCTATAACGGAATACCATTGACTGGTGGCTTATAAAACACAGAAATTTATTATCATGGTGTGGAGACTGGGATATCGAAGATCAGTGCAGCAGGGATTTGCTATCTAGTGAGAGCCTGCCTTCTGGTTCATAGACAGCCATATTTCCACTGTGTCCTCACATGGTAGAAGGGGCAAGAGAACTCTCTGGGGCCTCCCATTCATGAGGCTCCAAGCTCAGGGTCAGATTTACAACAAATAAACGGACAAAACATCTAAAACAATGTTTTTCAGACAGTGGTTAATTGCACAGGACAATGATTCCAAAATGAATGGAAAAAAACAAAGTGAGCCCCACATCAGTTTAGCTTATTTCTTGGAGATTGCTAGAGCCCTACAATTAATTTAGCTTACTTCTTGGAGATTGTTTGAAGGGGACCAAAACAGATCTTCTCATTCTTTTTCTTTCTTTGTTTTTTTATTGTTATTCTTCACCAGAGGATATTTTTCCATTGATTTTTAGAGAGAGTGGAAGAGAGAGGTTAAGACACAGAGAGAAACATTGATGTGAAAGAAATACATCAGTTGGTTGCCTCTGATTAGGGTCTGGGCCCTCACTCTAACCACTGAGAAACACTGGCCAGGGCCTGTCATTCTTTTTGAATTGAGGGTATAGAATAGAGTCAAGAATCCAGAGAGGTCAAGTTGGCTAGAATTCTCAAGAGAGACCTGCATGATAAATAGAGGGCTGAATACAAAGAAAGGGCTCTGGACATCTGCAGAGAGCCCCCCTGTGTCTTCAACTGAGTACATATAAGCACATGCATGTGAGGAAATGACTCAAGGCTGGGAGAAAAAACAGTGGAAATTAATGGACAGTACAATCCTCAGAGATGATGTGGGGCCAGGAGTCATTTGTATTTCAAGTCAGAGTAGACAAAACTCATAATATACAGGGCATCAAATAGAGTACTGAGAAGAGTATTGTCTCAGTAATGAGGAAAACCTAGCCCCCAATTAGGGATGAAAAATCCAGTGCCAGAAATGAAAAATACTCTAGATCAGTGGTTCTCAACCTTCTGGCCCTTTAAATACAGTTCCTCATGTTGTGACCCAACCATAAAATTATTTTTGTTGCTACTTCATAACTGTAATGTTGCTACTTTTATGAATCATGATGTAAATAACTGATATGCAGGATGGGTCTTAGGCGACCCCTGTGAAAGGGTCGTTCGACCGCCAAAGGGGTCGCGACCCACAGGTTGAGGACTGCTGCTCTAGATGAAATTAATAGCAAATTAGACACTACAGAAAAAAAGATTGGTGAATTTGAAGATATAGCAATAGAAAGTATCCAAAATAAAACATAGAGAAGAAACAGACAAATAAAAAAGAACAGAACTGCCCTAGCTGGTTTGGCTCAATGGATAGAGCCGTCCGGCCTGTGGACTGAAGAGTCCCAGGTTCGATTCTGGCCAAGGTCATATGCCTGGGTTGCTGGCTCAATCCCCAGTCGAGGACATTCAGAAGGCAGCCAATCAATGATTCTCTCTCATCATTGATGTTTCTCTTGCTCTTTCCTTCTCCCTTTATTTCTAAAGTAAATAAAATAATTTAAAAAAAGAACAGAACTTCAGTGAGATTAACATAGTTTCAAGTGGCCTACTACCATATGTGTAATTGGAATTTCCAAAGGAGAGGAAAGTGTGGAGATATTTGAAGAAATAATGGCCAAAATTTTTTCCAAGTTTGATTTAAAAAAACAAAAAAAAACAAAACACCTATAAATTCACAGACCCAAGCATTTCAACTGAAAGAAAACCACAGTAGGCACATCCTCTCAAATTGGTTAATATCAATGAAAAAGATAAAACCTTAAAAGTAGCTAGATAAAAAAGATGTATTACATACCAAGAAATAAAGATAAAGATGGTAGCAGACTTCATATTAGAAACAAAGAAATTGAGAAAACTAAAGTATTAAATGGAAAATGTGAACCTAGAAATATAATCAGTAAAAAATATCTTTCAAATATGAAGAGAAAATACTTTTTCCAGGCATGCAAAAGTTGAAAAAATTAATCAACAAATAAATGTACACTACAAAAAATATTACAGGGAGTCTTTTAGGTAAAAGAAAAACAATACCAGATGGCAACCTGAATATATACAAAAAGAATCAAGATCACCAGAAATGATCCTATATAATAAAAGCCTAATATGCAAATCAACCAAATGGTGGAACAACTGGTGGAACAACCCCTCACTATGACACGCACTGACCACCAGGGGGAAGACACTCAATGCAGGAGCTGCCCCCAGCCTGCAGGCCCCAGGCCAGCCAAGGTGGATGCTAGTGCCCACCCCCCCATTGTCCCACAGATTGGCCCTGATTATTGGCCAGGCCTAGGGACTCTACCTGTACACGAATTTCGTGCACCAGTCCTCTAGTAATTTTATAAAATACTTTCCCCTTGTTTGTAAATCTTTTCAAAGCATATTATTTAAAGACAAAATAACAACAATACATTTTGTGTTTATAGCATAGGTAGAAGTAATATGTATGCCCACAATTTACTAAGGCAGGAAGAGGGAAAATAGAACTATATACTTGTAAGGTTCTTACTCTGTTTACATGAAGTGATATGTTAACTGAAGGTAGACTACAGTAAGTTAAAGATACATTCTATACACTCTAAAACAACCACCAAAAAATAGAACAAAACAAAAATAAAAGAGATATGATTAGTAAGATAACAAAAGATAAATGGAGTCATATAAAAATTCAATAATCATACTAAGTGCAAATGGTCTAAATATTTTAATTAAAAGGCAGAGGTTGTAGGCTGTCTATAATATACTTTAGCCCTGGTTGGTTTAGCTCAGTGGATAGAGCATTGGCCTGTGGACTAAGGGTTCTGGGTTCGATTCTGATCAAGGGCACATACCTAAGTTGCAGGCATGATCCCTGGGCCTGGTTGGGGCGTATGCAGGAGACAACCAATCAATGTGTGTCTCTCACATCGATGTTTCTCTCAGTCTCTCCCCCTCTCTTCCATTCTCTTTAAAAAGTCAATAGAAAAATATCCTCAGGTGAGGATTAATAACAACAAAAAATCTATTGTAAATATAAAGAATCAACTAATTAAGTATTCATCTCAAGAAATTCCCCAAGGAATAGTAAACTAATCCCAAATAAAGAAGAAGGAAGGAATAATAAAAGAAGATAATTGAACTAGAAACAATAGAATAGAGATGATCAAGAAAGTCAAAATAGCCGAACCAGTTTGGCTCAGTGGATAGAGCGTCGGCCTGCAGACTGAAGGGTCCTGGGTTCGATTCCGGTCAAGGGCATGTACGTTGGTTGTGGGCGCATCCCCAGTGGGGGGCGTGCAGGAGGCAGCTGATGGATCTTTCTCTCTCATTGATGTTTCTAACTCTCTATCCCTCTCCCTTCCTCTCTGTAAAAAACCAATAAAATATATTAAAAAAAAAAAAAAAAAAAAGAAAGTCAAAATAGTTTTTTTAAAAAAACTAATAAATTTGCCGAACCGGTTTGGCTCAGTGGATAGAGCGTCAGCCTGCGGACTCAAGGGTCCCAGGTTCAATTCTGGTCAAGGGCATGTATCTTGGTTGCAGGCACATCCCCACTGGGGGGCGTGCAGGAGGCAGCTGATTGATCTCTCTTCTCTCATTGATGTTTCTAACTCTCTATCCCTCTCCCTTCTTCTCTGTAAAAAGTCAATAAAATATATTAAAAAAAAAACAAAACTAATAAATTTGATAAACCCTTGGCAAAAAAGAGAAAAGGCACAAATAACCATTTGTAAAAGGGGACTCTACATATCCTACAGATATTTAACAGGTCTTAGGAGGATATTAGGAAAACTTTACTGTGATAAACAAGAAAACTTAGATGAAATGAACATTAAAAAATACAGTATCAAAACTGACAGCAGACAAAATAGAAAAATTGATTAGTATTAATAACTAATAAAAATTTTCTCATAGAGAAAACTTTAGTGATAAATTTTACCTAATAGTTAAGGAGGAAATAAAGCCAATATTATCCTATCTAATAAAAGAGAAACATGGTAATTAGCCATATGGCTGCTACCCTTCCCATTGGCTAATCACTGAGATATGCAAATTAACTGCCAACCAAGATGGCGGCCGGCAGCCAGGCAGCTGACACAAACAGGGAGGCTTGCTTGCTTCAGTGACGGAGGAAGCCAGGTTCCCCGCCTGCCTTGCCGGCCTCTCGGCTGCTCTCTAAGAAACATTGTAACAAATATAGAAGCTAAACAAACCCCCAGAAACCTGCTTTAGACAGCCAGGCTTCAGCCAGCCAGACCGCAACATTGTTTCAAATACAGAAGGTAAACAAAGGCCAGAAACCTGCTTTCAGCAGCGGAGGTCTCATAGCTGGAGCCGAGCCTCAGAGCTAAAGCTGGCCCAGAATTAAAAAAAAAAAAGAAAAAAAGGACAGGTTGGGAGCTTCAGTCACCCGCCAGCCTGAAAACGGCCCACAGCCCCTCACCCAGACTGGCCAGGCACCCCAGTGGGGACCCCCACCCTGAAGGGTGTGACCAGCTGCAAACAGCCATCATCCCCTCATCCAGGCTGGCCAGGCACCCCAGTGGGGACCCCCACCCTGATCCAGGACACCCTTCAGGGCAAACCAGCTGGCCCCCCACCTGTGCACCAGGCCTCTATCCTATATAGTAAAAGGGTAATATGCCTCCCAGCACCGGGATCAGCGGAGCCGCGAGGCCTCCCGGCACCAGGATCAGCGTGATAGGGGGCAGCGCCCAAACCCCCTGATTGCCCTGCGGCTCTGTGTGTGACAGGGGGCGGGGCCACAACCTCCCTATCCACCCTGCTCTGTTCGTGACAGGGGAAGGCACCCCAACCCCCTGATCAGCCCTGCTCTGTGCCTGATAGGGGGGAGCTCCCCAACCCACTGATCGCCCTGCGGCTCTGTGTGTGACAGGGTGCGGCACCCCAACTCTCCCCCCCCACAGGCCCTGCTCTATGTGTGACGGGGTAGAGCCATAACCTCCCCATCGGCCGGGCCCTGCTGTGTGACAGGGTAGAGCCATAACCTCCCCATCGACCCTGCCCTGAGTGTGACAGTGGCGGCACCCAAACCCCCTATCGGCCCTGCTCTGTGAGTGACAGAGGGCGGTGCCCCAACCCCCCAATCGGCCCTACCCTGAGCGTGACTAGGGGTGGCATCTCAAACTCCCGATCTGCCCTGCTCTGTGCATGACAGGGGGCGGCGCCCCAACTCCCCAATCGGCCCTGCTCTGAGCCTGACCAGGGGCTGCACCTAGGGATTGGGCCTGCCCTCTGCCACCCGGGAGCAGGCCTAAGCCAGCAGGTTGTTATCTCCCGAGGGGTCCCAGACTGCGAGAGGGCACAGGCCGGGCTGAGGGGCCCCCTCTCTCCCCCCCCCCCGAGTGCACAAATTTTTGTGCACCAGGCCTCTACTTTTATATAATAAAGAAGAGGAATAATTTTCAATTTGTTTCATGAGACCAACATAGCTCTGATTTTATGACTTGACAGACATTATAATACAGAAAAGTTATAGACTAATTTTCTTCATGAACATAGATGTAAAAATCCTAAACAAAATCTTAGCACATTACATACATTAATATCCTTATAAAGAGGATAATACATAATGACTAAATTGAGTTTATTCCAAAGATGTTAATTTACCATATCAATAAATAGAGCAAAAATCAGGATTATCTCAACAGCTTCAGTGAAAGCATTTGATAATATTCACTATACATTCATGACTTAAAAAAAACTCTTAGCAAACTGGGAATAGAAGGAAAACTTCTTTGCTCTAATAAAATAACTACAAAAATCTCTGCAACAAACATCACACTTAATGGTGAAATGTTGAAAGTTTTCCTTCTGAGTCTGGGAACAAGACAAAATGCCACTATCACCACTCCTATTTAACATTGTACTGGAGGTCCTAGTTGGTGAAATATGGCAAGAAAAATAAAATATGAATCAAAAGGGAAAAAACTTTCATTATTCACAGACAATATAATTGTGTACACAGAAAATCCAAAACAACCTGCAGATAAATCAAGCCCCGCTGGGTGGGGGGCATGGCCTCAGGTCCCCTGGCCTGGCCTCAGGTCCCCCCGCCCAGTGCAGGGGCAGGGGCACAGCCTCAGGTCCCCTGGCCCTGGCGCAAGGGAGCGAGGGCGTGGCGACCATTGCATATTAGCTCTTTATTCTCTTTATTATATAGGATTATCTGAATAAACAGAGGATGTACTGTTGTTATGGATTAGAAGAATTAATTTGTAAAGATAATTGATTCTTGCCCAAATGATCTGTCAGTTCAGGGTAATGCCAGTAGAATCCAACATATTTGTGGAAATTGATACAGTAATCCTAAAATTTTTAAATTTTATGGAAATGCAAAGGGCAAAAATAGCTGACTATTTGAAGAACAACAAATGAGAAAATTTACTTGACTAAATATTAAGACTTAAAAACCACAGCAAGTAAGGATGGTGATATTGGTGCAGGATAGAAAAATAAACTAGTGGAGCAGAATAGAGTTCAAACAGACCCATGCATATATGAACAGTTGAGATTTTTAAAAATTTATTTTTGTTAATCCTCACCCAAGGATATTTTTTCTATTGATTTTTAGAGTGGGAGGGAGGTCCTAGCTGGTTTGGCTCAGTGAATAGAGCATTGGACTGCGGATTGAAGGGTCCCGGGTTCGATTCTGGTCAAGAGCACATGCCCAGGTTGTGAGCTAGATCCCCAGTGGGGGGCATGCAGGAGGCAGCCATTCAATGATTCTTTCTCATCATTGATGTTTGTCTCTCTCTCCCTTCTCCCTTCCTCTCTGAAATCAATAAAAATGTATTTTAAAGAGAGAGAGAGAGAGAGGGAGAGAGAGAAACATTGATGTGGGAGAGACACATCGACCAGTTGCTTCCTGCATGCACCCTGTCCAGGGCCGGAATTGAACTGGTGACTGTTTAGTCCGTGGACAACGCTCTAACCACTAAGCAAACAGGCTGAGACTGGGCACTTGAATTTTGACAAGGATTTTCTTCTATATTTTTTTCTAAAAGTTCATGGATTTAACCTTCACATGTTTTTATTTTGAAATAATTTTTGTGTATGGTGCCAGAAATGGAACATTTGTTGTTTTGCATGTGGAGATAATATAATCATTTGTTGAAAATATGATCCTTTTCCTGTTGAATTGCTTTGATACTTTTATTGAAAATCCTTGTCAAGATTAAAAATTCTGGATTATTTTTCATTAGTATATCTTTCTTTTTTTTTTCAGAGAGAAAGGGAGAGGGATAGAGAGATAGAAACATCAATGATGAAAGAGAATCATTGATTGACTGCCTCCTGTACGCCCCACACTAGGGATTGATTACATACATGCAACCACACCATGTGCCCTGACTGGGAATTGAACCATGACCTCCTGGTTCATAAGTAGATGCTCAGCCACTGAGCCGGGTGGTATATGTTTTTCTTTACAACAGTTCTACACTGCTGATTACTGTAGTTTTATAATAAATCTTGAAATCAAGTAGTGTAGGTCCTCTAATCTTGTTCCTTTTCAAAGTTGTTTTCTTTGCATTTCCCTATAAATTTCATAATCAGCTTGTCAGTTTCTACAAAGAAGCTTGCTAGAATTTTGATTGGGATTGAACTGACATCTTAACAGTGTTGAATCTCTTGATCCATGAGCATGGTCTATTTCTCCATTTACTTTGTGCTTTAACTTCTCTCAGAAATATTTTATAGTTTTCAGTGTATAGTTCTTGCACATTTTGTGTCAAGATTTCATCCTAAGCATTTGAAGTTTTTTATGTGATTATAAGTGATATTTTAAGATTTCAATATCTGATTATTTCTTGCTAGTACATAGAAATCCAATTGATTTTTAAAAAATATATTTTTATTGATTTCAGAGAGGAAGGGAGAGGGAGAGAGATAGAAACATCAATGATGAGAGAGAATCATTGATCGGCTGCCTCCTGCATGCCTCACTGGGGATTGAACCCACAACCAAGGCATATGCCCTTGACCTGAATCAAACCTGTGATCCTTCAGTCCGCAGGCCGACACTCTATCCACTGAGCCACGCCGGCTAGTGCTCCAATTGATTTTTATATATTAGCCATGTATTCTCCAACCTTCTCCACCCAGATGCCATCTCCACTGTAAACTCTCCCCAACTCCCTTGACTCCTCCCTATTCCTCCTCTCACATATCATGTGTAGGTCTTTTAAAAATATTTTATTGTTGACACTATTGCAAATATCCCCCATTTCATGTGCAGGTCTTTATCCTAGCACCTAACTAATTGGAGTGGTGCCATTTGTTTATGTGTCTGCCTCCCCCATCAGACTGGAAGCTCCTTGAAGCTGGGAGGGGCCCTATTTGATATTTGTGTCCACTAGGGTCCAGCCTAAGGTCTGGCACACAATAGGCATTGAGTGAGTGTCTGTGAGGGAAGAATGGTTGGGTGGGCATGGGTTGGTGGGTGGAGAGGGAGGGAGGGAGAGAGGGAGGGAAAGATGGATGGATGGATGGATGGATGGATGGATGGATGGATGGATGGATGGATGGTTCGTTGTGCTTGTATTTGTTACAGCAAGTGCTCATACAGAAATTAAACCAGCCTACTTTTGTTTCTGAATCTACTGAACTTTCTGCATGCTACAGTGGTCTGCATACTGAATGTCACCAGTAGGCCATAGTCTTCATAAACAACGTTATAAAGTGCTTACAGCATTTAGGGCATAGGGCCAGGCTCCTTGCAGGCACACTCTCATTAAGCATGTCACACACCTCATCTCTCCTCCACCATGTTCATAAAACTCTAGCCACTCTGACCTCCCTGTTGTTTCTCAAATACACTAAACATACTGCCTATCAGGGGTTTTGAACTTCCATTCTCCTATACCGGGAACACACTTTCCTCAGATAACTGCCTGGCTTGTTCTCTCACCTCCTTTAAGCCTCTGCTCAAGTGTCACCTCCTCAGTAAAGCCTTCCCTGACCACCCTATCTCAAACAGCAACCCCGCTACTCTCTATCCCTCTTACCTTATTTTCTCCATTTGACATAGCAGGCTCATTCTCCAAAATCATGACATATTTCCTCCCATCCTCATTTTATTATTTGTAGCATATTCTAGGAAAGTAACATGTTTGGTTAATAATAATAATGCCATATTTACTGAGCACTTACTATTGCCAAGCAGATTGCTAAATGCTTTATATCAGTGATGGCGAACCTATGACACGCGTGTGAGAGGTGACACGCGAACTCATTGTTTTGGTTGATTTTTCTTTGTTAAATGGCATTTAAATATATAAAATAAATATCAAAAATATAAGTCTTTGTTTTGCTATGGTTGCAAATATCAAAAAATTTCTATATGTGACAGGGCACCAGAGTTAAGTTAGGGTTTTTCAAAATGCTGACACGCCGAGCTCAAGAGGTTCGCCATCACTGCTTCATATAGATTAATTAACTTAATCCATACTCCACTCCTATGAGGTAGGTGCTATTTTTCTGACAGGGGTTCAGGTCCTTGCCCACATTTCCCTGATCTAGCTTAGCATCCCTACCCTATGGTCCTGCTGCTATGAACAAGGGACACCACAGTGGGACTGTGTGTGAGTCTGCCCAATTACTTGTGCTTTTCTTCTGTTTAGTTTTGTAGGTGACGCTGACAAGCTTCTGCACATCCAGATAGAAGACTCCCCGGAAGCCTTCATTTTCCCCTTTCTGCGCCACCTCTGTCACTTCATTGGTAGGGAGCATTCTCTAACGAGGCAGCAACTGGCCTATGTCCAGGGGACACAGGGCCTGTGGCACCTCGTCCACATGCCTATTCCTGATTGGGACTCTCAGTGCTCAGGAGAGAAAGGGCAGCACATGCCCAACTAGGTGTGGACAACCCCAAGACAAGCGTGCTTCTCCAGGGCCATCAGCAATACGCGCAGGCCCGCGTTTACCTCCGGGGCAGTAGGGCCAAATAAGAGCTCCAGACTGAATCGAATACCCTATGTTGTGGCCTTGGCTGGACTGGTAGGCCCTTTTGGGCCTGGCTTCACTGAGATGAGGGTGTGGCCCCACCATGAGTGCATATGTTCATGGAGACCTGCTCTGGGCTGTGCTCTGGTGACTCAGAGGTGACTTGTTCCTGCCCTTTTGTCTGGTTAGTGAGATGAAGTGGAAGGAAGGCTCCAGAGCCTCTGACTTCTCTGATTTTCATTGTGTATGCCCAGTGCCCCTCTGTCCTCTCACCACACACAGCAGTGCCCAACAGTGGCTTACCTCATTGAAGGCAGATTTTTCAGTCATTCCCCAGGCTCAGGATTGCCCTAGTTGAGTAAGATACTTGGAGTGAGTGAGGTTGAGTCAGGTCAGAGGCCCCTCGCCAGGACTACCTACGTGGCACCAACTCAGCCCCCAGCCTGAGTCGCTGCACAGGGGGGCAGAGGATGGTATTTTGGCTCAAACATCTCTTATTTTCACAGGATGTTGCAACTATCACTTAAGTAGTAGCTGAGACAGACTTGCCACATGTCCCATGGGATGGTGGAGCTCTATTGCACAAAGAGGCCCCCTCTCCAGCCCTGACTTACTGGGTGGCCGTGGGCCAGTCCTTAACTGCTTGGTGCCTCAGTTTCCTTATTTGTATGATGAGTCAGTTGGCCTTAATCATCTCTGAGTCCTGCTCCAGCACAGGAATGGTTATCTTCAGTTCTTGGGGGTTACCAAACCAGCCTAGGATGACAGCTTAGATTTCCTCACCATCCCTCACTGGGCAAGACTCACACACAGACTCAGTGTCATTTTAGGTATGCTTACAGCTGACATTTCTGTGCCAGGCACTGGGCTAAGCACAGCACAAAACTTTATGAGGTAGGCAGAATACTATTATCCCATTTTCCAGATGAGGAAACTGTAGCTAAGAGTAACATGCCCAAGCCCCACAATAGTGAGTGGCAGAGCCAGGCTTCACACCAGCAACACTGTCTCCGTCAGTACCATGTGCCCTTGGGGGGACGATCCTCTCATTCCTACCTAAGGAGGCCAACTGGTAGCAGACATTCCTGATCTGAAAGCCTGGAGAGCCAAGAAAAGGCCTTTGCATGAAAATGCTGAATGCCCAGGTGTGATTCTCTTGAATTGCCAGCTAGATCTGAGAATCCCCATTTACCAGGTGACAAAACAGTGGCCTAGTGATGTCATGTGACTTACCTAGGACATGGTGTACTGGCTCTGAATCCACTCTTGGACCCACTAAGGCTAGTCATCTTACATCAACTCAGGTCTACAGGGAAGGGTCCTTTCTCTCCACCCCCCCCCCAACCTTCCTTCCTCTTGCAGATGTCCACCTTGAACTTGGCAATGTCATCCTGGTATTTTCCACCCTGGGCATCAGTCGCAGCTGCGGGGTCATCTTGGCCTACCTCATGCACCAGAACGAGCAGACCTTGAAGGTATGCATTCCCTGGTCTAGGTTCTAACCATAGCCTCCATGAGGTGGGGTCTGAGTTACACCTGGGAGAAATGGTCCTTGGCACTGCCTCAGGACCCTAATTGGGGGATGAGAAGGAGAAGGGTCAGGGAGGGGCGCTCCAAGTCCAGGGCTTTGCCTAGCACACCACACTCAAAGGCAAGGACCGACTATCTGTGCTGGAGGTCTGAGGTTGGGCACATGGAGCAGGCCCAGGGACTCAGACTGTGCAAGGCTGCAGCTGGCAGTACCTTCTACATGTCCCCTACTGCCATTAGTCTGTCTATTAGGGTTTGTTCATGGTTCTTCAAGAGAGGTGCATTGTTGTTGCTGCTTGGAGTCATAGAATTGCAGTGCTGGCAGGGCTTCAGCAGGCACCCACTCCAACAATTATTTTATCCTTGAGGGGAGCAGAGTCCAGAGAGGGGAAGGAAGTAGGGACCCATCACAACAAACCCCGTGGGAACTCAAGGCTCCCGACTCCCAGGGCATTACTTTCCCACTGCCCACTGCCCTAGGAGATCGCAGGCCTATCCCGAGGGGAGGGCGAGCCTAGTTTGGCACAGCTTGTACTTGATTTCAGAGGGCATGGATAGGACCTGACAAGCTCCCACATTTGTCCAGGAGTGTGCTTGGAGGGACAAAGAATGATCGTGGTCAGAGCCCATTGCCAGTGGTTCTGGCTGTTGACCCAGTGTGCTCTTTGCAGGTGCAATTACAGGCAGAAAGAGTCTTGGATAGCCAGCAATCCCACTTCTAGATATACACCCAAAAGAAGTGAAAGCAGGGACTCAAAGAGATGTTTGTACACCCATATTCATAGCAGCATTATTCACAATAGACAAAAGGTGGAAGCCAACCAAGAGTTTATTGACAGATGAATGGATAAATAAAATGTGGCCTATTCATATAATGGAATATTATTCAGCCTTAAAAGGGCAGAAAACTCTGACATGCAACCTTGAGGACATTATCCTAAGTGAAATAAGCCAGTCATAGAAGACCAAATACTTTGTGATTCCACTTATATGAAATAGAGAAGTCAGATTCATAGAGCCAGAAAGCAGAACAGTGGATGTTGTTTAATGGGCATGGAGTTTTAGTTTGGAAAGATGAAAAAATAGAGATATATGCACAATATAGTGACTGTACTTAATGCCATTGAATTGTATGTCTAAAAATTATTAAAATGGTAAATTATGTGTATTTTACCACAATTAAAAAAAGAAGAGTCTGAATGCAAAATCAGAGGTTCTGGAGTGAGAGGCCTAGATGCCTGCTCTCTCACCCCATCAAAGGTGAATTGTCAGGCGCACTCACACTGGGGTCACTGCCTGCTTGCGGATCACTTTGGTGTGTGCTGGGGCGGGGAGATGTTGCTAATAATTCTGGGAAAGGAGGCCTGTGTGGTTGCACCAGTAGAGATGCCTCTCCAGCCCTCTTCCCAGCAATGGGCTCTCTCCTCTGAGGGGCCACGTCTTCAATGCCCTTTTGAGCTGGTAGGGGAGGAGGCAAAGAGCTGGCAGAAGGCAGGCCAAGCTCACCTACCTGAAGGGGGCTTGGGAGTTCTAGGACTTGAACTCCCTTGGAGTTTGAATGGGGCCAGTCTGTGAATTTCAGCAAGCCCTGCCCTGCTGTGGTCCCTGGTGTCTTCATTGTTCATAGGGAAGCTTGGGCACAGGTCTTTGGAGCCTTCCAACTTTGACATTTAGTGATATGTCCTAACCCTGACAAGCAAATCACAGGCCTCTCTCTGGCCACATTAAAAGCAGGTGTTCCAGAGCCAGGTGGGGTAAAAGCAAAGAGAGGAGTCCCCTCATCCACTTGGCTCCTCTAAGTTCTCCAGCAGCGAGGACCAGGCCCCCACAGTAATGTGGCACATGCAGGCCTGCACCTGATCTTTACTGCAGGGAGATTCACAGCTCCAGCAATGAGGGTAAGGGATAGCTGGGCACAGGTGTTCTGGTCAGTGGGTAGACAGGCACTTGGGCACCTGAGACTTAAACAATTCTGGTCTCAGGAGACACTCAGGTGCTCCCTTCCTGGAGCAGCAATTTTCATCTCATCTGCAGAGAAGTCCTGATATGGGACACTCTGCAGAGATGCCATCTAGATAACTCTTGGCCAAAAAAGCACAGCTCCTGGAACTATGGGTGAAGCACTGCGGCTGTGACCTGGCTCTGTCCTCTCCAGACTCGGTGAGTCCTGTGTAGTCGTTAGCTTCTCCTGCTACCAATCAAGCACCCTGGATCACTGACACAGGTGAACCTGAGCTCAGCTCTGCGGCTGCCTGGGATCTGGCAGGGACATACCTGCCTTCCATTGTCTGTGTGGTCTTGGGGATGGTCCTCAGTGCACTGGGGAAGCTGGGCCCTTGGCTGCTTCAGCTCAGCTGTGATAGTCAGAACCCACAGGACTAGCAAGAAGAATGTAGGTCACTGTCCTGCAACATACTGCTTCCTGGGCTTGTAGTCCCAGCTCAGCTCCTCAGGGCACCAAGGACAAGAGTCAGAAGTCACGGAATGAGCTGGGAAGAATCTAGCACCAGAGCCTCTCCTGCCTGTCCTGGGCTTTCAAAGCTTTGGTAGAAGGTTGTGTGGGACCCCAGAGCTAGAAATCCTTTAAGAAAGCAATTTCCTTTTGAATTGCTGGGAGTAGCTTTGTCCCTTAAGATCTTCAGAGAAAAACAAAAACTAACTCCTGAGGCACTGTAATAGCTTACATTGGCAGAGTCGTTCCACATGCAAGGCTGTTTTAAGTGCTTTATGTGTAATGAAAACACAGTGACCCCACAGCCTGTTATCCCATTTTGCAAGGAGGCATATAGAGGCTGGGTAATTTGCCTGGGTCCTTACAGCTATAAGTGGCAGAGCCACATGGCTCAGATGGAGAATCTGGGCTGTTTTTTAAAAATCCTCCCTGAGGATATCTTTTTATTGATTTTTAGAGAGAGAGGAAGAGAGAGAGAGAGATTGAAATATTGGTACACACCCCAACTGGGGATCAAACCCAAAACCTAGCTATGTGCCCTGATCCGGAATTGAACCTGCAACCTTTTTGTGTATGAGCAATGCTCCAACCAACTGAGCTTCTGGGCCAGGGCAAGAATCTGGGCTTTTAACAAGCCCCTACGGCGGCAGGGAGAGCACTTGCCTTGCAGTCTGAAGAATGGGGCACTGCCAGGTCAGTGTGGCTTAGTCGTTGAGCATTGACCCATGAACCAAGAGGTCCCGGTTCAATTTCCAGTCAGGGCACATGCCTGGGTTGTGGGCTCAGTCCCCAGTAGAGGGTGTGCAGGAGGCAGCAGATTGATGATTCTCATCATTGATGTTTCTCTCTCTCTCTCTCTATCCCTTTTCCTTTCTCTCTGAAATCAATAAATATATATATAAAAAAAGAATGGGGTACTGCTCCTTATCAAGAGTGACCTGGGCATGTCCCTTCACCTTTCTGTCCCCTCGGTAGACAGAATAAGGCCTGTTTTTCCAGCTTGCTGCATTTGCTGTGAGTCCCAGCAGATACATTGTGGACTGGAAATGGAGTGTGTGGATGGGTATGGGGTGCTATGGTTATGGTTGGTTCTCAAGGGCCTGTTCTGACCTGGTCAGGACTTAGAAATCTTATAACTGCACAGCTTTGCCCCTGGTATCACTGTGTTTTATTTATTTTAAATCGTGACAACACACAGATAACACAAAATTTACCACTTTAACTTTTTCAAGTGTAAAGTTCAGTAGTGTTAAGCATATTCACATTGTTTTGCAACAGATTTCCAGAACATTTTCATCTTGCAAAACTGAAACTCTATACCCATTAAACAATAATTCCCCATTCCCCTTCTCCCCCAGCCCCTGGCAACTACCATTCTTCTTTGTCTCTATGATTTTGACTATTCTAGATACCCCACATAAATGGGATCAGAATGTTTGTCCTTTTGTGACTGGCTTGTTTCACTTAGTATAATGTCTTCAGAGTTCATCTATGTTGTAGTATGTGTCGGAATTTCCTTTTTTTTTAAAAGATTGAAATAATATTCCATGGTATGGAGAATTCACTAGTGAACCTATCTGGGCCTGTTGCTTTCTGTTTTCAAAGGTTACTTTTTATTGATTCAACTTCTTTACTAGATACATAAGGCTATTCAGATTGTATGAGTTTTGTCAGATTGTGTCTTTCAAGGAGTTGGTCCATTTCATCTAGACTACATGTGGGCATAGAGTTGTTCATAGTATTCTTTTATTATCCTTTGCATGTCATTGGGATCTGTATTGATTCCTTTTTATTTCTGATATTAGTGATTTGTGTCTTCTCTCATCTTTTCTTTGTTAGGCTGGTTAGAGGCTTACTGATCTTTTCTAAGAACCAGCTTTTGATTTCATTGATTTTCTCTATTGATTTGTTTTCAATTTTATTGATTTTTGCTCCAATTTTTATTATTTCTTTTTCTCCTGCTTACTTGGATTTAATTTATCATGTATTTTTAGTTTCCTACGATGGAAACTTAGATGATTCAGCAGTTCTCAACCTGTGGGTCGCGACCCCTTTGGCAGTCGAACGACCCTTTCATAGGGGTCGCCTAAGACCATCCTGCATATCAGATATTTACATTACGATTCATAACAGTAGCAACATTACAGTTATGAAGTAGCAACAAAAATAATTTTATGGTTGGGTCACAACATGAGGAACTGTATTTAAAGGGCCAGAAGGTTGAGAACCACTGATTTAGATGAACATTCATCTTGGTGAATGTCCCATGTGAGCTTGAGAAGAATGTGTATTATTATATTGTTGAATGAAGTATTCTATAGATACCAATTATATCCAGTTAACTGATGGTGCTATTGAGTTCAACTATAGCCTTACTGACTTTCTGCCTGCTATATCTGTCCATTACTGACAGAAGGGTGATGAAGTCTCCAACTATAATAGTGAATTCATCTATTTCTCCTTGCAGTTCTATGAGTTTTGCTTTACATATATTGATGCTGTATTAGTTGCATACCATTACAGGTATAAGCCACATTTCCTTTATCCATTCATCTGTTGATGGACACTTGGGTTGCTTTCACTTTTTGGCTATTGTGAATAATGCTGCTATGAACATAGATGTGCAAAAATCTCTTTGAGACACTGCTTCCAACTCTTTTGGGTGTATATCTAGAAGTAGAATTGCTGGGCCAAATGGTAATTCTATTTTTAATTTTTTGAGGAATCTCCATACTGTTTTCCACAGTAGCTGTACCATCTTACATTCCAACAGAAGTGCACAAGGGTTTCAATTTCTCTACATCCTCACCAGCAGTTGTTTTCTGTGTTGTTTTTTTAAATAAATTTTGTAAAAATATATTTTTATTTCAGAGAGGAAGGGAGAGGGAGAGAAAGAAACATCAATGATGAAACATCACTAATGTTTAGTGATGCTGATCATATTTTCATATGTTTACTGGCCATTTGTATATTTCTTTGGAGAAATGTATATTTAAGTAATTTGCCCATCTTTTAAAAAAGAATAGTTTGTTGTTGTTGTTTTTTAGAGAGAAAGTAAGGGAGAGGGAGAGAGAAACCTCAATGTGAGAGCACAACACATGCAACTTTGATGGCTGCCTGCTGCACACCCCCCATGGAAGGTTGAGCCTACAACCCTGGCATGTGTGCTGACCTGGAATCAAAGCAGCAACCTCCTGGTGCAAGGGAGGATGCTCAACCAACTGAGCCACACCAGGCAGGGCACTTTGTTAATTTTTAAATGGATTGTTTTTTGTTGAGTTTTAGGAGTTTCTTATATTCTTCATATTAACATTTGGATATATATCTGGATATAAAGCAGGTATATGATTTGCAAATGTTTTCTTTCACTCTGTGGCTTGCCTTTTTACTCTGTTGATTGTTTCTTTTGATGCACAAAAGTTTTTAACTTTGATGTAGTCCAATTTATCTATTTATCACCTGTGTTTTTAGTGTCATATTCAAGAAATAATTGCCAAATCTGGTGTCATAAAACTTTCCCCATATGTTTTCTTCTAAGGGTTTTATAGTTTTATCTCTTACATTTTAGGTCTTCGATTATTTTGAGTTCATTTTTTGTACATGGTGTAAGATAAGGTCCAGCTTCATGCTTTTGCATGTGTATATCCAGTATTCCCAGCACCATTTGTTAAAAAGGCTGTCCTTTCTCCATTAAATGGTTTTGGCACCTTGGTGAAATCACTTGATCATATATCTGAGGGTTTATTTCTGGGCTATTTCACTCCATTGGTCTTAAGTGTCTTTATGCCAGGACTACACAGTTTTGATTATTATAGTATTGTAATAACTTTGGAGGTTTGAAATCAGGAAGTGTGTGGCCTCCAACTTTATTTTTCTTTTTATTTCATTGTTTTGGCTATTCAGTGATCCCTTAAGATTCCATATGATTTATAGGATGTATTTTTCTATTTCTGCAAAAAATGCTGTTGGGTTTTTGATAGAGTTTGCATTAAATGTGTAGATCACTTCAGGTAATATTGACATCTTATCAATATTAAATCTTCCAATCCGCCAAACCGGTTTGGCTCAGTGGATAGAGCATCGGCCTGTGGAATCAGGAGTCCCAGGTTTGATTCCGGTCAAGGGCGTGTACCTTGTTTGCGGGCACATCCCCAGTGGGAGGTGTGCAGGAGGCAGCTGATCAATGTTTCTCTCTCATTGATGTTTCTAACTATCTCTCTCCCTTCCTCTCTGTAAAAAATCAATAAAATATATTTTTTAAAAAAAAGAAAGAAAAATGTAAATGGGATATCTTTTCATTTATTTATGTCTCTTAATTTCTTTCATCAACATTTTATAGTTTTGGGGGTACAAATCTTTCATCTCCTTGCTTAAGTTTATTCCTAAGTATTATTTTTGATGCTATGATAGATAAAACTAGAGACCCAGTGCACGAATTTGTGCATGGGTGGGGTCTGGCTAGCCCAGCCCCAATCGGGGCAGACAGGGGTGGGCCTGTGGGGAGGAGGACACAGTGAGAGGTTGGCCACTGTCCTGCCCTGATCAGGCCTGATCGGGTCAGGCT
>NW_005871093.1:6343952-6345536 GCF_000147115.1 Myotis lucifugus | reverse complement strand
CAATGTTGAATAGAAGTTTGAAAGCAGGCATCCTTGTTTTGTCCTAATCCAAGAAAGGAAAAGCAGTCAGTCTTTCATCATTGAATATGCTGTTATCTGTGGACTTTTCATATATGACCTTTCTTATGTTAGGATAGTTTCTTTTTATTCTTAGTTTGTTGAGGCACCACTTTTGTCATTTTCTTCTTCCTCTGTTCTCAATCCAGATCATACCAGCTTGTCACTTGACTTCCAGTAATAACCATTCCCACATTTTTGTGTGGACAAAGAAGGCAGCTTTGATTTTCCTTCTTCAGAGAATTAGCCCATAGTTCTCTTCCCCTTTCCCTTAATTTATCCACTTAAAACACAAACCTCTGTTGAGGCTGCACCGTGTCCCAGGCATGGGCATGATGCTTTCTTGTTCACAGGAGGTTTTATGTATGTTGCCTCAACCTTCACAGGAGCCTCTGAAATAAGAATGATTCCTGTCTCTGTATTCAGAAGCAGAGATGCAGAGGGGCTTGCCACTCTGACTTCTTTGTCCTAATGTACTAACCCTTGCTATTTGTGTCCAGCCCTTAAGCCATGTTGCTGGCCCATGGGGTAAATGCCTCCTGTCCCTCCTGAGCTGGCTGTGATCTAAGTGGGAAGGGCCCAGGTCCAATTCTGATGTCTTTCTCTCCTTATGTTCACAGAAGTCCTGGGAACACGTCAAGAAGTGCAAAAACAACGTGTGTCCAAATCGGGCCTTAGTGGCTCAGCTGTCACAATGGGGAGACGATTGTTCTCGGAGGCTTCATCACAGATATCTCGGTTCCACTCTGCTGATCTCTGTGGCCCAGCTATGGGTCCTGAAGAACTTTGCTGGGAGCTTCTTGTGGGTAGTGGGGCCGGATGTGGTAACCAGGTTGGTGGTGGAAAAAGGCCTTTGCTACCTGGAGCCTCTTGTCAGCCTCCTGCATTGGTTCTTCCCAAGCTCCTTGTTCATGCCACATAGCAGATACTCTGCTCAAACTCAGCGAGCACCCTGATGCCCCCCGCCCTCGCCCCGCTGTCCGAAATGGATTTTGAAGCGAACTCCTGTGTTCATCTGGAAGATTTCTGCTTTTTCAGATCCAGGCTGGGGGTTCTTTAAGGATTCTCCTGACTGTAAGCTGCCCTGCTCTCAAAACACTGAAAATGTAAGGGTGGCTGGTGAATTTTATGAACCCAGAGAAAATGGTTCTATTATGGCTGAATACGATTAATATAAACAAGTATGCTGCCTCCCCTAGCTGCTGATGGAGAAACAACAACCACAGACACTGGTACCAACGGGGGGTGCGAATAATTTACGATCAAAAATTATGTAGGATGACATTTTACTTTATTTATCAATAATAGAGAAATACGGAATATTTTGGCTTCTCAAGGTGTTGTGCACTCGTTAGATTTTAATTAAAATTTATAAAAAATTTTACACTTGCCTATCTATCGTAATGCCCGTTTGTGAAAATTAGCAACATAAAGGGATAATAACAAACACGGTGCGTAATTTAATACCTTCTCGTTAGGATGACGAGATAACCTAAAAACGCCCTATAAAGGGCCAGAAATTACACT
>NW_005871093.1:6331103-6343069 GCF_000147115.1 Myotis lucifugus | reverse complement strand
CGGGGCCAGCGCGTTCGCGGCCCCAGGCCCTGTTCCATCTAATTAAAAAGCCGCGGCGCGAGCCCGGAAGCGGGCGGGGGCGGGGGCGGTGGACACTGAGGCACCTCGGCCAGCCCGGGCGGCAGCGGCGTCCTCTAGCCTCCGCTCGGCTGGCGCGGGGCCTGGCAGCCATGCCTCCCACGCCCCCGGGCCCGCTGGGCGACTGCCTGCGGGACTGGGAGGAGCTGCAGCAGGACTTCCAGAGCATCCAGGTGAGCGCCAATGCGGGCGCCCGTTGGCCCCGAGCCATGCCTCTCTGGCTCGGGGTCATTGGTCGGGCCGCTGTGTGTCTGGCCGCGGGGAACAGGGGTCAGGAGTTGGGGACCCTGGCGTCGTTCCCGAGGGCGGCGAGGCCCAGGGTCCTGGGGTCCCGCCTGGACTCTCCTCTCGGCCTCATGTCAGTGTCGGACGGAGGCAACTGCGGACCCCACTGCGCCCGGCGGACCCAGGGCCTCTCGCGAGGGCCTCGGAAAGAGGCCGCGACCCCAACCTCGCTTTCTTACGGAAGAATGGCCGCTTGAGTGAGAGCCGGCCGGGCCCAGTGTTGGGCCAGTCACTCAGCGAACAAGCGGTGGGCGCCGCCCGACCGGGGCCGCGAGTAGTGCCGTCCCGCCCCTGGGACAGCACATCTGGACCGAGTGCACCTGGGGCGCAGCCCGGGAGGCAGGCGGGCTGGGCCGGGCGGTGGTGTGTAGGTGACGTCCGGGCCTGGACGGGGCTGCAGCGGAGTCGGGGGGAAGTGGGTGGACCAGCCTCGCAGGCGCCTGGGGGTCTGGCCGGGACTGGAAGTCTCCGAGACCAGCGGAGCCCCTGGATGAAATGGCCCGGCCCGCTTTGTATGGCCGCTCTGCTGTTCGGCGGGAGTCCAGGAGGACGTGGGCAGTTGGGGCTGGGTGTGGGCAGAGGGTGGAACCTGCTGGGTTCTGAGGGGCGCGGTGGCAGGAGGAACAATACTCATTCAGGGCAGAGCTCAGGAAAGCTGTGTTTTTGGTGAGGACTTTACCTCTCCTGGGCTGATTCCAGTCCCTGCCCACATTGAAGCCCAGCTGCCACCCTGGCCAGCCATACCTGCTGCCATTAGTGCTTCTTCCTAGAGTCCTAAGTGGAGCCGACCGAGTCTCCCAGCCTGATCACCACTGGCCTGGCCTCAGCCCCTGCCTGACCTTCCTCACATTGCCCCTTGCCCAGCCTCCAGGCTGCTGCTTCTCTAGACTCACCCACCAGGGCAAAGTGCTCTGGGAGGCTTTGGGCCAAAGGTGCTGGGGGAGGTGTATGGGACTGGTCTTACAGTAGGAAGACCAAGAACTGAAGCCTGATGACCTTTAACCTGGGAGGAAGATGAAGGGAGTGCCAGAGCAGAGGCCATCTTGGACAATCCCAGCTCCCTCTGCACATGTGGCTGGATAGGCAGGAGCATCGGCCAAGGCCAGGGGTGGCTTCAGGTAGCCTGTTTGGTCCAGAAGGTGGACCTGTGGGCTTAGAATCCAGACTCAGGGTGGGACAGAGAGGGGTGGAAACAACTAGTAGATGAGTTTAGAGTAAAAAAACCTTCAGGGAACTAGCCAGTTTCTGGAAGGGGGATGCTGTGGGTGCTTCTGGGCTTGCAGAAAGAACCCTGTCTCCTTGCCTGCCTTGGAGAGAGAGAGAGAGCAACCTTAGGGAGGTCCCTGGGCTGGCACAGCTGGCTGCCTCATCTGCTGAGACGCTCCCAAGGAGCCCTGGAGGAATCTGTGCCCCAGTCCCTGCCCAGCAGGCTCTGGCTCAATGGCCCTCCAGCCAGTCTGACCCTTCTCTCATCCTGGTCCTCAGGAGACCCACAGGCAGTACCGTCTGAAGCTGGAAGAGCTGATCAAACTGCAGAACAGTTGTACCAGCTCCATCACTCGGCAGAAGAAGAAGCTCCAGGAGCTGGCCCTCATTCTAAAGAAGTTAGGACCCCCCCTGCCCCCCCGAGGGCCCCTCAGTCTTGGTCTGGGTGTGGGTGTCTCACCTGGTGGGGTGGAGGGCTGGTGCTGACTCTGGGAGTGTCTTTGGCACAGCTCCTCCCCTCCCTCTCTGAGCCATGGTAGCCCTCTTGCCCCACAGGTGTCAGTGTGATACTCCTGCTCTGACTGGCTTCTGTGGTCCCACCTGCAGATGCAAACCCTCCCTTCCAGCGGGGGTCCAGGAGGCTTCGAAGGAACTGGAGAACCAGATCAAGGAGCGCCAAGGCCTCTTCTTCGATATGGAAGCCTATTTGCCCAAGAAGAATGGGTGAGACCCTGCCCCCAAATTCAGCTCACAGCCACTCCTGGGAGACAGGCCTGAAGTGCACTCTTCCTCTGCTTGATCATTGAGTCAGCAGATGTTCCCTGGGCCCACTCTGGGCTGAGCAGTCTGTCTCAGGGGAGACAGCTGAGAGACAGACAGCTCACTGTGATTGGGTGCTTTGAGGTGAACCTACAGTGAACATTGGCTAAGGGAGGCCCCTAATTCAGCCCAGGAGGTCAGAGAGAGCCTCCTGGAGTAGCTGAGGCCTGAGTGGAGTTGAACCTGGTCAGAAAAGCAGTAATAGCAGTGGGAGGTGAGAGGTAGTGATGAGACCGCAGGGGAGCCAGGCTGCAGAGTCCCCAGCAAGCAGGGGAGAGTGATAGGTCACGTAAGTATGCACTTCCACAACTGAGGAGGATGAGTAGGTACAGTACAGAACCCTAGGCTGAGCAAAAAAAAAGTCTAGCAGAGATGGCAGGTAGCCAGACAGCTGGGAGAGAGCATGTCCCAGAGGGCAAGGTAAGAAGGAGTACCAGCCTCAGATCAGATGGCCTCAGGGGTCAAATGTAGTAATGAAGGGGAAATACTTCCTGGAAGTCATGGTGACCTTGGAGAGAACCACTTCACAGGACGGTGTGGGTGGAAGTTGATATTGGGAATGACAGAAGAGCTGAGGAGACAGCCAAGTTTAGGTTACACTTCAGAAGCTTGGCTGTGAATGGAAAGAGGAACTAGTACCTAGAACTTAGTGTGAGGGTTGGGGCTGGGGTGCGGCTTTTGCTTGAGCGTATGTGTAACTTTGAACAATAGGACAAATGAGTGTATCTACCTGCTGGAAGGTGGGCCAGCAGAGGGAGAGACCCAGAAAGGGAACACCAAGTGATGGAGGAAAACTCTTGGGAAGATGGAGAGGGTTGGACATAGGCTCCTGTTGTTTGGGGATGAGAGGGGGTGCAGAGATAAGCGTAACAGTGCAGGCAGGAGAGGTGTTGGATGCCAGGAAGGCGAAAGGATGGGATAGGGAGCCAGTGGTGGTCCTGGGAGGCAGCCTTGTCTAAGTGTCCACTATGCCCCTTAATTTCTTCACAGCCTTGGGCAAGTCCTTTAACCACTCTGAACCCATCCATATGGCTTGAACAAGAGCCCATGTGTGGGTGTAGTTGCTTAGTGCATGACCGAGACTCTCTGGTCACCTCTTGAGGTTTCTCTGGCAGAGAAGGACAAGACAAGCTTAGCTGATGGGTGTGATGGTAGTGCCAGGAACTGGGAGTTACAAGTTGGCAAGAAAGTGGTTGACATGTGAAGGAGGGCTTGGGGACTTAGCTGGCTCAGGAAAGAGGAGCAAGGTCAACAGTGCCTGGGAGCCTCCGTGTGGGGAGGGTCCATGTGGTGAAACGGGCTGCACGGCTGGGCACTCTGATCAGAATGTAACCAGCCTTGCCGAGGAGGCCATTCTTGGTTGGGAGGAGGTCCTGGAGTGGTTGTGAGTGTGGGTTGCTGCAGTGGACTTGGGGCTGCAGGTTCTCAAAAGTAGCAGGAACTGTAGGGTAGCTGATAGATGGTGATCGTGCACCCAGACATTGAGTCCACTGCCCAGACGCACAGGAGCGATCTGAGATGTGGGCAAGGCTTTCATGGCGTGGAAGAGCCAGGCTGCTCTTGAGGACCCATGGTGGGGGGCGCTGGGAGAGCGTGGGTGACGATGACAACGGAGGGAGGGAAAGTTATTTACCTTGAAGCAGGATTTAGGAGTAGGCAGGAACAAAGGCTGCGCGTCAGTGTTTCCTGGTCTGCAGCATCCCAAGGTCAGAGCCCTAAGCCAAGGCCATGGGAAGGCTGAGTGGGGGTGGTGATCCAGATACTGGTCTGGCACACTCCAGGGCTCGGCTTTTGGCTGCTTTCATTTGGGGCCTCTTCTCACCCCATCTCCCCCTTCCCTAGGTTGTACCTGAGCCTGGTTCTGGGCAACGTCAACGTGACACTCCTGAGCAAGCAGGCTAAGTAATTGGTTATTGTAGGCTGGTTCTCAGCCCAGCTCTCCACCCTTCTGGGGCCTTTCCACTGCTCCAACTGCCCTGGCTAAGCCTTGGGGTTCAGGGGCTACTCCCTCATGCAGGCCCATACCATGCATGCAGCTGTGTCTGGAGCAGGTGCCCCCCTTCTCAGGCAGAGGTGAGGGTGGGTCCCACCAGCATCCCAGCCTGTCCCATGTGTGTGTGTGCCCACCCCAGGTTTGCCTACAAAGATGAGTACGAGAAGTTCAAGCTCTACCTCACCATCATCCTCATCCTCATCTCCTTCACCTGTCGCTTCCTCCTCAACTCCAGGTGGGTGTCCTACAGCTCGGGCCAGACCTTGTTTCCTCCGGCTCCAGCACCAACCCTGTGTTCCCTCTGTAGGGTGACAGACGCTGCCTTCAACTTCCTGCTGGTCTGGTATTACTGCACACTGACCATTCGAGAGAGCATCCTTATCAACAATGGTTCTAGGTGGGCAAGGGCCTGACCCCAGCTCCTGGGGGCGGGGGTGAGGGAGGGGGTACTGGAGCTACCCTAGAAAGTGGAGTGGTGGTGCCACGGCCCTCTGAGAAGCAGGAACTGGGCTGGGGTGTTGGTTTCTTCCCACCTCAGACAGCTCCCTGTCCCTGAGCACCAGTCCTGGGGGCTAAGGGTTACAGAAGTGACAGCAGCTTCCTGATATAGGATCAAAGGCTGGTGGGTTTTCCATCATTATGTGTCCACGTTCCTGTCGGGAGTCATGCTGACATGGTGAGTGGCCCAGCTTGGCTCCCAGGGCAGTGGGGGAGGGGGGGAGCCAGGACAGGAAGACGCGGCATCCCCAAGCTCCCACCCCTCCCTCTGCTTTCTGCCTTAGGCCCGACGGCCTCATGTACCAGAAGTTCCGGAACCAATTTCTGTCCTTCTCCATGTACCAGAGTGAGTGTCTCAGGGCCTTGCTCAGCTCAGGACTTGTCCAGAGAGAGGGGCGGGGAAAGGACTTGGGGCTCCAGCCCAGTCCTGATGTCCTCCACCCCCCAGGCTTCGTGCAATTCCTGCAGTATTACTATCAGAGCGGCTGTCTGTACCGCCTTCGGGCCCTGGGTGAGAGGCACACCATGGATCTCACTGTGGGTGAGTCGGGCGTGGCCCCTCCACTGGACCATGACCAGGAAGCTGGGAAGGGGCAGTCCTTCCCTCTCTACCTGAGTGATAGTGTCTGTCTCTGTCACTGGTTATTCTATGCCCTGCCCCTTCTCCCTCACAGAGGGCTTCCAGTCCTGGATGTGGCGGGGCCTCACCTTCCTGCTGCCCTTTCTGTTCTTTGGACATGTAAGTTGTATCTGTGTCCCCTTCCATCTGGCTGTCCAGCCCCTGCTCTGGCTCGAGCAGGGACTGTGTTCTATGTGAAATCCCCCTCCTTCCCAGTTCTGGCAGCTTTTTAACGCGCTGACATTGTTCAGCTTGGCCCGGGATCCTGAGTGCAAGGAGTGGCAGGTGAGCCAGGGACACTGGAAAGCACGCTGGGAGGACTGTGGTTCGGCCCCTGTCCTAATCCTGATTCCTCCCCCAGGTGCTTATGTGCGGCCTCCCCTTCCTCATCCTCTTCCTCGGCAATTTCTTCACCACCCTGCGGGTTGTGCACCAGAAATTCCACAGTCAGCGGCACAGGAGCAAGAAAGATTGAGGCTGGGTCTTCTGCCCACTGGCTTGGAAGGGGCTTCTGTACCCCATGTGTTGTTTCAGGAGGTGGGATTCCCTCGTCCAGAAGGTCTCTCTGCTCTCTCTGGGTCTTGTGGGCTCTGTGGGCCCCAAAGGCTATGCTGGAGAAGACCTGGACCTGTGTCCCAGCCTGTGGCGAGCTGGGGGCCAGTGGCCTTAATAAAGGAAGAGAGGCACAGAGGTGGTGTGAGGTGTGTGGTCTCCTGGTGGTTCTCTGTGCTGCCACAGCACGGGTTCTTGGGGCTCCTGAATTGGTCTCTCTGGTGTCTCAACTAAGCAGACCTAGGTGAAGGCCCCAGATCTGTTTGAGGAACATCAGGCAAATACAGAAAACAACTTTATTCCAAGGGCCAGAGGTTATTTAAAATTATTTACATTCATTGAAAATCACGTGGAGGGGCCAAGCCCCTGCTCAGCTGAGAGAAGAGCCCCTTCTGTACAGCCACTGGAGGCCTGAGGTGTTCACAAAGTGAGGACCTGGTCACCCCTGGCCAGGCGCCCTTAGGCAGGAGGCCTCAGTCTTTGTCACTGAGTCTGCATCCTGGGACAAGGCCCAGCAGAACCCATCCAGGAAGCTGCAGAAGGGGAGGAAAGTGATTATATGGGGAAGCCAAGTCTATAGGGCGTGAGGGCAGAGTGGGCTCTTAGCTCCACACATCCAGGGAGTATCGGCCCTTGGTCATCAGTTTCTTGATGTAGTCCACGGCCTGGGTGTGTTCCATGGACCCCAGCTCAGACACGATGTCGTAGAAGGTGTTCTGCACATCCCTCGCCATGTTCCGAGCATCCCTGTGGGGAGGAAGGTGGCATTGGGGGCTGGGCAAGGAGTGTCCCCATGGGCAGACAGAGCCTCAATCTTCCCACTCCTCTACCCTCACTCACCCACAGACATAGATGTGGGCGCCCCCCTCGTGGATCAGCTTCCACAGGTGCTCCTTGTCTCTCTTCAGTAAGTGCTGGACGTAGACCTGAGAACAGAGGGTGGTGCCCGTGAGGAGGCCAGTCTTGCAGCCCTCCACCCCGCCAGAGCGGTCGGCCCCTTCCTCACCTTCTGAGGCTGTTCCCGGGAGAATGCCACATTGAGCTGGGTGAGGGAGCCCTCCTTGTGGAACTGGGCCAGCTCTTCACGGTACAGGTAGTCCTCGTCAGAGCGGCGGCAGCCATAGTAGAGCAGCGTCTCACCCACCTCCTTACCTGGAGGGGGGAGTGCCCAGGGTGGGCATGGAATCTGTCCCATCTCTGCCCCTTCCCCCACTCCCCTCACATCCACTTGGGCCCACACACTCACCCTGCTGCCGCAGCCAGGCCCGCTCCTGAATGAAGCCTATGAAGGGGGCAACCCCAGTGCCAGGGCCCACCATGATGACAGGTGTGGTGGCCTTGAAGGGCAGGCGGAACTGGGACTTGCGCACAAACATGGGCACCAGGGCCCTGCAGCCGTTCTCCCCTGCGGGCTCCTTGGCTCGAAGCCAGCTGGTGGCCACACCCTTGTTGATTCGGCCAGACTTGGTTTCATATTCCACAACCACAGCACAGATGTGCACAGAGTTGGCGTGGACCTGGCGGAGGGCAGGAGTGAGTTCAACAGTGGTGCCCGAGGCCCCATTCTGCCACCAGCCCTGTCACCTGAGCTGCCTTAGGGCTTTTCCATACCCTTCATGGTGCCCAACCCCCAAAAGCCCCTTTCCAGTAGCTTTCCTGACTGGCTTGCCACCAGGGCTGGAAGCAGTGTGCAATCTTACAGCCAGCCTACTGGGATTACTGCCCAGTGAACGGAGTGAACTGTCCCAGGAGCTTGGGTCAGAGCTGGAGCCGCACTCGGGGCTCCCATGTCCCTCAGAGATGCCAATGCTATACTTTCTGTAAGGTGCCAGCCTTCCCCCACCTTGGAGGAAGAAGCGATGGAGTAGTAGCGGGCCTGCAGCCGAGGCAGCAGCTCACACAGGTGGTCGATGGGGGGCCGCAGGGATGGGTAGTCCTGCAGGATGGCCAGGATGTGCCTCCGAGCCTCCACCACCCAGCTCAGGTACAGCTCCTGGGGAAGACAACTTGGGGTGAGCCACGGTGAGGGGACACAGTGGTTCCAGGGGAGAGGGCTAAATTTGGACCCAAACCCCTTGAAGAGTGGCTTGGTGGAGCTGCAAGTTTGGGTGCCGGGGGTGAAAGCAGCAGACTTACCTTGCCCTCGCCCGAGGAAGAGGCCATCTTGCGCAGGTGTTCCTGCTCAGAGGGGTCGGAGGCGTACTGGGCCAGCTCGTAGAGCACGTTGGTGCGTGGCGGGTTGGTGATGTCCAGGTAGTAGGTGAGGGCTGTGCGGTAGGAGGTGGGGCAGGGGAATGGATGCTTCTTGTTGGATTCCTCTGCAGGGACAGAGAAGGCAGGATTTGGTGTGAGAGGGATGCCACGGGGTTGGGGTGGGAGAAGCCGAAGGCTACTCTGCAGGAAGCAGGCGGCCCAGCTGGCACTGGAAGCAGGGCCAGCTCTTTGCGGGCCCTGGGGCTGAGCCTCAGGCTTTCAGCCAGCCTCAAGCTTCAGGCCAGACAGGTAGTCCTCAGGCGGGACCTTTCCACTCCAGGAGAGTCAGTTCCTAAGTGGCTCAGAGAGAGGGCTGCAGAGGCAGGGCTCCCGGTGTGTCTGCCTGCCTGTGGGCTGAGCCCAGTCTCTTGTGGGGGCCCCAGGCTCATGACTGTGAGATGCCAACACCGTGGCTTTCAGCTGTGATGGCAGGGCCCCTCCAGGTCAGTTTTTATGCTTGGATATACCTGGAGGTCTACACAAGGCACACAGCTGAGCTCTTGGTGCAGCATCCGTACACTCCAGGCGCAGGTCCCACTGCCAGCCCTTGCTGCAGCCTTCTCTGCCACCAGGCACCAGGCCAGCTTTACTGATCTCCTCCCTCCAGACTAGAGATGGGCCAGCCTGGGAGGTGCCAAAAAGCATCTCCCCCTCTTAGAGGCATGACTGTGGGGGCTGTTTATATAAAGCCTGTGCAGATGAGCCTCTGCCGAGGACACTGAGGGCCTTGGCCCAGGAAGGGCTCAGCATTTAAGGGTTTGGGTCTAGTTTTTGAAAGGGTTTGAACTTCTTACTGCAGTATAACCTACATGAAGCATACAACTTATATGTGCATAGCGTAATGAATTTTCACAACATCCTTGTGTATCTAGCACCCAGATAAAAAGGCTGGGTATTCCCAGCACCCCGGAGTCCTCTGTACTGAGCCCAGAAACAGGGCTCAGGCTTCACACTGTAGGAAATGCTCTGAGTGCACCTTTCCTAAAGCGACACTTCTGCCGTGGGGAGTTCTGAGCCTCTGCACCTCTTTCTGGGCAGTTCTCAGCAGTGAAGGGTCCCCTGCAGGGGTTCAGATTGTCCTGGGGGGAGAGTGAGCACACCACACCCTCCCCTGCAAGGTGCCACCTCTGATGGTACAGGGACATGACATACTCCACAGAACGAGAGAGACAGTGTGTCCACTGTGCCTCCACAGCTGGCATGACTAATTATAATATAAGTCAGCCCCCTTTCCTGCTGTTCCTTTCAAAGGCTGACTTAAGCTGGTGAGAAGGTGTAGCCAGGCTAGGATGACCGAGGACAAGAGTGAGTGGGGCAGCACCAGGTAGAGCTGGGCCCCAG
Source organism: Myotis lucifugus (assembly GCF_000147115.1). Taxonomy (NCBI): domain Eukaryota; kingdom Metazoa; phylum Chordata; class Mammalia; order Chiroptera; family Vespertilionidae; genus Myotis; species Myotis lucifugus. Next base: position 6,333,425 of record NW_005871093.1, on the reverse strand, counting down.
GTGGATGGTCAGTGGGGGTACCAAGCGGTCAGAGCAAGAGGCCAGAGGCAGTCCTTTGAAGCCTTGGGAAAATCCTATACCATATTTAGTGCCTCTTGCACTCTGAGCACCCTGCACGGACCTGGGGGTCTGTTAGCATTGCTGACTCTGATCCCCAAGTTTACAGGTGAGGAGATGCAGGCTCTGGAACAGGGAGAGGGCAGCCCTAGGTCCTCAGTAGCCAGTAATGGTGGAGCCAGGCCTAGGGGCCAGGGCCCTTGCCAGTAGTCCCCTCTTTAGGCACCGCTCCCTCCCCCACTCCCTCATAGGGCTATGCCAGTGAGGGGATGGAGGGAACCCCAAGGTAGAGGACTAGACACCACAGCTACTTTTGCTCCCTGCCCCCCAAGTTTGCTACAGGACTGATAACTGTGGGTACCAGGGCTTTAGATCTAAGCAGCTCAACCTACAGGCCTTGCCAAAGGACTTATTCCTATCAGCCACCTCAGGCCCAGGCAGGCAAGGGGAAGTGGCCTTGATTCCAGAACTCACCATCAAGATTGTTCAGGGACATGACAACATCCAGGTCAGCACCCAGGATCTCGCCAATCTGGTTGACCAGGGCAGAGTCATTGGCTGGGTAAATAGCTACATGGTCACCCGATTCATACCTGCGGGGGAGATAGATGTAAGGCTCAGGAGGAGGGTGGAAGGCCTCTGTACCCAAATCAGGAGGCCCCAAGTGAAGGTGTGGGAGAGGGAGTGGCAGTAGCTGGTACCTGATTTTGGAATCTGAGATGTCTAATTCCAGATGCATGAGGTGTCGCTCAGTTCCCTGGTTCAGCTTCCGGTTGGTGGTGACGACAGCCAAGAATGGATTCTTGGCATCAAAGGGGCTGGGTGGGAAGGAGAGCAGCTCAGTGATTGGCCAGGTCTTCAATCTGAATCTCCCTGCCCCAAAGGGGCCCTTCTGGTTTCACAGGACACAGAGAACCTCAGAGCTGGCACCAAGGGCCACGAGGAAACCTCTCCAAGTATGTAAAGGGTTCTCCCAGCCCGATCCCAAGCAGTGCTCTTGACAACTCCACAAGTAGGCAGAGCTACGTTATCAATGTCTCCATTTACAGATATGGAAACTGAGGCTGAGAGACCCTCCATACTCTGAACCCATTTGTGAGTTTAGTGCAAAGGAGGACTAGGCCCATGAAGGTAGCTCCCCAAGGCAAAGGTGCTTGGGTCCCTGGGTGACTGTGTGGAGCAGAGTGCTTCACCCAACGTGCCTGGGACTACAACAGGAACAGGAGGTGAACTTTACTCTGTAAAGTCACTGCAATGTTAGGATTTCCTGTTATAGTGGGACTCCAGCAGGGCTGACTAAAGCAGAGCTGCTGGTCTTGAATCCTGGTGGTACAAGGAGGACTTTCCTGGGCAGCTCCAGCAGGAATCTGGGCAGCACCCGGGTGGAAGGCCAATAAAGGGCCCAAGTGAGGAACATTATGTTTCTGGACAAAAAGTTGAGTGAGCATTTAAGGAGTGTGCCCTTTTGCCAAAGTTCAACCTAGAACTTATTTCCTGGTTCAGGAACTGGTATGCACCTCCCACCCCAATATATTTACAGAGCAAAATGTCAGCAAATAACATACAAACTGAGCAGATGCCAGTCTCTCAGAGACTGTGCCCTGGACTGAGGGACCACTGGGTGGGGAGAGGTCCTGAGGGCCCTAAACACGGAGCAGCCTCCCATCTCTCTGCTCTGGGCCTCATGCTCTCCTCTGTGTAGAGAGCCTCACTCATGCCCACTTCTGGAGAAGGGTGGGGATAAGGACACTCCACAGGATGGGGTCTACAGGGATACACACACTACCAGTTGTTTTCTGTCCCCAGGCGCCTGAGATGGGTGTGCCAAGAGCCACAGGGCCTGGCCCAAATCATGCTCTCCACTCACGGTTTCTGGTTCTCGTAGCTCTTCAGACGTCCCATCTCACCCACGTACACCTTGGCCATGTCTCTCAGAACAGGGCAACACAGGAGTGAAAGAATCAGTGCCCCCTGCCAGGCAGCTTAACGGCTGAGCCAACCTTGCCTTCCTATCCCCCATGCCTTGAATATCTGTACTATGAGATGCAAAATGAATTTCACTCCAGGACTTCCCACCAAAGGGAGCGTGGACTGTGGGGTTTGGAAGGCACGGATTGAATCTAGGCTCTGTACTTCTGGACCTAGTAAGTAAGGCACTTCATATGTCAATCAGTGTTCAGTGAAATAAAACAGGAAGCCAAGTTTTTAGGAGAAAGGAATTAATACAGGAGAGGTGGAAGGGCAGAGGAGCAGGTTCTATGCTGA
>NW_005871093.1:6316729-6330521 GCF_000147115.1 Myotis lucifugus | reverse complement strand
CTTACCCCCACCCTCACCCCCAGCCTCACCCTCACCCTCATCCCCAGCCCAATCTACAGGCACACACTCACCTGGACTCCTCTCCAGTGGCTTCCACCCCAAAGTGCTCACACACAGCCGGCCAAAACTGCTCTCGCCATGTGATGAAATCCTCCTCCAGGCTGGGGAGAGGAGGTAATGAGCCAGGCCACCCAATTGTGGCAATGGGCTGGTTTCCCCAATGGTCTGGACTCCCCAGCACCCCCAAAAGCTCATTTCATGCTGGCCCACCCAGTGATAAAACCCATGGTATCAGGAAGTGTCTACAGTATCTGTCCTAACCGTGGTGGCTTCTATCTGAGCTGGGCAACCAGGAGGATGAGGAAAAGCAAAGAAAGCCTGTCGTGTGGGGCTGGGGGTGGGTGACTCCCTTCCCCTGTGTGTCACGGAGTTCCAGCAGACACCATGGTTTGCACTCCCCTCATGGGCCACAGCCAACCCCTAACCCTGAGGGTTCCTGACATCTGGGGTGGGAGGCTCTGGGGAGGGGTCTGGGGCACTCACTTCCCGTCATCGTCGCCCATCCCCAGCTCAAAGATCCGCTGGGCACCAAGCTGCTCTAGCCGCTTATCCACATACTTGCCCATGGCATTGAAGTGCTCATAGGTCTTGTTCCCAAGGCCAAACACCTGTGTGGACAGAGGGAAGGGTCTGAGGCCCAGCCAGCAGTCAGGGGTGGTTTCCCTCGAGCGCTGGCCAAGCTGCTAGGCAGCACTGTGAGGTGGGCCACCTTTGGCCCTGGAAGTGGCTTTGTTTTGGTGACCTGCAGACGAGGGTCCCCTCCACAGTCAGCCTCTAAGCCTCAACCCTGGGTGGCCAGCAGGGGCAATTCACCCTTCCCCCACCCCCGGGCTCTCCTTGTCCAGCCAAACCTTGGTCATCCCGCCACACCTTTCTTGTCTTTAGTCTCCAGCAACAGATGCCTCCTGGAGCAAAGCAGGACTGGGGACACGGGAGCAGAGGCTCCCTTGTGCTGGAGTCCAGGGTGGAAGAGGGGGTTGTTCCATTGCCCCATCAGCAGCCTTCCCTGAGGCTCCCTGCACAAGCTACCTGCCAGCCTCCCCCGCCCTGTCCTGACACCTTGGCCTGCCCTCCATGATCAGAATAAGGTGAGACCTCTTAGACGTAAGGGTCCAAAGGTCGGGGGCGGTACCACAAGCTGCCACCTGGGAGCCCCAGGGAGCCACTGGAGGAAAGATGGGGTGACTCACCGCATACTTGACTCCAGAGAGGTCCACATCTGTCTCCTGGAGCCAGTCATAGAAGTCCTGAGCATTGTCAGTGGGGTCACCCTCGCCGTAGGTGGCCATACAGAACACTGCCAGGGAGTTCTCTATTTCTGGCAGGCTGCCCAGGTCGGCCTGGAGAGACAAGGGCAGGGCCCAGGCCCAGCAACCATGACTCACCCTGCCTGAGGTCAGGTCTGTACCTGATGGGATGCAGACAAGCGAGTCCAGGGGTCGAGTGGAGGGAGTACACTTACAGAGGAAAGGGTGCTGACAGGCACAAACAGGCTGGATTCCAGGCACCTGATGGCACCAGAAGGTGGTTCCCTGTGTATCAGCCCTGGGCCATCACAGTGAACCTCACTGTCCCTCAAAGTCCCTGGAGCATGGCAGGGCCTAGGCCAGTGATGGCGAACCTTTTGAGCTCGGTGTGTCAGCATTTTGAAAAACCCTAACTTAACTCTGGTGCCGTGTCACATATAGAAATTTTTTGATATTTGCAGCCATAGTAAAACAAAGACTTATATTTTTGATATTTATTTTATATATTTAATGCCATTTAACAAAGAAAAATCAACCAAAAAATGAGTTCGTGTGTCACCTCTGACACGCGTGTCATAGGTTCGCCATCACTGGTAGGCTCTCACTAATTCCTAGCCAACTGTTCTCTGACTCCAAACCCAGGTCTAGAGATAGAAAGATAGATGCCTATCCCTAGATCAAAGGCAGCATGGCGAGGGTGGAGGGCGGTTTGGTTTGGGAGATGGAGTGGCAGGAGCAGGAAGCAGCTGGCACTCAGGAGTGGTTCTGAGGGAAAGAACATTTGTTGTGCTGTTGGAGCTGCAGGAGCAGCCGGGCCATGAATAGCAATGACCCCACCAGGGGAGAAGCCAGAAGGCAACTCCTGGAGGATTCTCCTCAGGACCAGCGGCTCACTGTCAGCCTGCTTCCCTCCTGGGTACCTAAGGCTTGGCTTCCCCTCCCCTGTCCACTGCTTCCACCTGGGGCAGGTGGCTTGGCTGTCATTGGCTCTCCTGACCCAGAAACAGGCAAGCGGGCTGCTGGAAGTTTCTTGCACTTTGAAGAGCTGCACCCATGCGAGGGGCAGAACAAGGACAAAGGAGCCACTCCAGGAGGAGAAGAGCAAGGCAAGCCTCCCCCACAGCCCTCAGAGACAGGCTGCAGACAGACTGGGCAGCTGAGGCCCAAGTCAGGGCTGAGTTCTGCAGACAGTACTGTGGTCCCAAAGGAGTGACAGGAGGAAGGGGGATGTGGGGGGGGGGGAGACCAGGCAGCTCCAAACAGGGCCTTTCCCAGTTTTCAGGTTCTCCTGGTCCCTCTCCAAGCTGCACTCTTCCCTCGGGCCCTGTCCCTGCTCCTGCTCTGGCCCAAACACAGGAGTTTATGGCCTCATTTCAAAGCCCAGCAGAAAGGTTCCCAGAGACCGCTAACATTCCTCATCTGTAGATGAGGCAAGGAAGGCCCACAGGGGCAGGGGCTTGCCCAGGGGATTAGAGCCCAGATTCCCCCTCCATCAGTTCCCTTGCCACTGCAGTTTTGGGGGGAGGGTGGGGTGTTCAGATGGAGAATTCCTCTCCTAACTGGCTTTCATTTTTAAATGGGCTTTCATCATCTGTACATTGTATTTTGTGTTCACAAGTCTCCTTCCATCACCATTTATCCTCCCTGTACTCTCTTATACCTCCCCCACCCTCCTCAGGTGTTCTTAATGTCCTTAAAACTAGGGCCACCTGGCTGTTAGTACAAATGATAGGAGACATCCATTCCTGTCCGTCCCTTTGGCCAACTCAACCCTTTAAGCACCTCCATGACCCAGAGATGCTGTCCTGAAATCAATGCTGCTGGCAGAGGTGGGAGGAAGGGCCACGGCGTGGTGAGAGCTCACCAAGTCATACTCCTCGGGGTCTGCTGACATGCCCCGCATGCCGTAGCGGTGGGCGTCCTTGGACAAGCGGTTGGCAAACTCCTCGGCAGTCCCCGTCTGGGAGCCATAGAACACGATGACGTTCCTGCCCTGGGGAAGGCCAGATACTCAGGGTCAGTGAAGGGCCAAGCAGCAAAGGCTTCACCAGACTCCAGGTGACCACAGGGGCAGGCCAGGCAGGTGGGGCACCTCAAGGACACCCTCCTTCCTTGCTGCTTCCAGTCCTTTCTAAGTCATTCTGGGGCTAGGATCTCACGGCCACAGCTCCCAGGTGGATGAGGGCAAAGGCCACCCAGATGATGCCAGTCATCAAGGTAATCTCACACAGCTACTCAAGATCACACTTTGGACAGATTTTTAAATGACATGCAGAAAAACACAACATGCTGTTTAATAAAAAAGGATGACTAAACTATGTATAGTATAATCCAATTTTGTTATATATCCACACCCGTGTGTGTGTGTGTGTATATATATGTATATATTTTGTTTATATACATACATACACAAAAGAAAAAGACTGGCAAGAAATATACCAAGAGTCTCTAAATGGGGGATAAGGGTGGGTTTTCTGGATGAATATAAAGATAACATACTTAGGAAAATGTAGACAATAGGGAAAAGTACCATATGGACTGGGTCACACACTCATCCCACCCTCCTGCTGTGCCTTCTACAGCAGCTACTGAAAAAGCCCCAGCTCTATCCCCAGATTTCCTGCAGCCAGGGATGCAGCACATTAGGCGCAGCCAACTGGATGGGCTCCTTGAGACCTGGAAGGTGGAAGTGAGGCACAGGCCCCCTTCTGGTCCCCTACGGAGACATGAGGTTTCTCTGCGGTGGTCTCCAGAGCCCAAGCCCCACAGTGGTCTCTGGTTTTTGCACCGACCCCCAACTGATACAGGTACAAAGGACAAAATAAAAATATGGGTTACAATTGGTTTAAAGTGTTCTCATTCCTTTTACATTTCCTGAATTTTCTACAAATTATCTAAAAAGGTATTTTAAAATAATCACTACAAAAACTCCTGAATAAAGGAGAACATGCTTCTGATATCAGGTTAAGGGAACCAAACCGAATATAAAATAGTAGCTAAATATTTATGATGGCATCAAAACATATAAAGTGCCTAGAAGTAAACCTTGTAAGATTCCAGGCAGTGGCAGCAAAGGGACCTAGCAGTCATTGCACTCTGCACTCGCCCGCAATTGCAGAAAAGAAATGTTAGTTTCACTTAAGAATGACTTTAATGAAACAGTAAGAATTACTAATTGTATTAAGTCTCAACCTTTGAGTGCATGTAATTTTATTTTTTAATATTTTTATTGATTTTAGAGAGGAAGGGAGAGGGAGAGATAGAAACATCAATGATGAGAGAGAATCATTGATTGGCTGTCTCCTGTACGACCCACATTGGGGATCAAGCCCATGACCTGAGCATAGGAATCAAACCATGACCTCCTGGTTCATAGGTCGACACTCAATCACTGAGCCACACTGGCTAGGCAGGTATGAGTTTTTTTGGGGGGATGATGAAAATGTTCTAAAACTGAATGTGGTGATGGTTTGCACAACTCTGTGAATATACTAAAAACACACTAAAATACTTTAAATGGGTGAACTATATGGAATGTGAATTATATCGCAATAAAACTGTTACCCAAAAGAAATAAATACATCGGAAATAAGAGCCAGGAAAACTGAAAAACAGAAGTGATGGGAAGGGACGGAGAAGTGCCTGGCACTACCAGATATTAAAACAAGTATAAAACTTCAATAATTAAAATGGTCTGGCAGTGTACATACTCAGACAGCTAGATCAAAGTATAAGAATAGGAAAATACAGAAACAGACCCAAAAACCCATGGGAATAATGTGTATGATAAAACCAATGGAGAAATGACAGACTCTATTATAAGGAATTTCGACTGTGTAAAAAAACCCAGTAGCGGTAGCTGGTGTGGCTCAGTTGGTTGAGTGTCATCCTATGCATGGAAAGGTTACTGGTTTGATTCCTCATCAGGGCATATGCCTGGGTTGCAGGTTCGATCTCTGGCCAGGGTGTGTGCAGGAGGCAACCGATCAAGTTTCTCTCTCACACATTGATGTTTCTCTCTCTCTCTCGCTCTCCCTTTCCTTTCCTTTCCCACTCCCTTCTTCTCTCTCTCAAATCAATTTAAAAATATATTAGAAGAAAAACAGTAGTATTGGATCCATACTTTACATCTTGTGCCAGGATAAAGTCCCAGCGGACTGAATTTTAAATATGAAAAATGAAATCATAAAAGTACTAGAAGAAAACATGAAAGATTTCCTTTATCTCTTTAGAGTGAGGAAGGCCTTTCAAATGATGACTCAAAGTCCATAAGTCATAGAAATAAGAATAAAGTGGACTTTGTAACTTTTACACACACACACACACACACACAATAAATCAAGTCAAAGCAAACTATTAATTGGGAAAAACATTTTTACTCATATCACAGACAAGGGGTAAATCTCCATAAGAATTTTAAGCAGTTCCTCAAAAAAGATCAATTACACCAGAAAAATGGACAAAATATTTGAACGGATAATCTATAAAAACAGGAAAAAAATGAATGCCACTGTAACATGAAAATCTGCTTAACCTCATTCATAAGAAAAATGCAAGTTAGAACTACACAGTTCTCTAGGTTGTTTTAAACCTAGAGAACTGGCAAAACCCTAAACTTTGATAACAAACTGATGGCAAAGCTGTGAGGAACAGGTTTTCTCACACATTGCTAATGAGAGTGCCCTAGTGTGACCTTTATGTGGGGCATTTTGGCAGCTTCCATCACAATTACAAATGAATATACTTTTGATTCAATAATTCCACTTCTGGGATTTTATTGCATTTGCAAATATGCAAATTGATCTACATAGTCACAGCAGCATTGTTTGTAAGACCTTAAGATTAGAAATATTCCAGTGTCCATCAACAGGATATTGTTTAAAGAAATAAGAGTATGGTCATATAATGGAATCATGCAGCTACAATAAAGAATGAGGAAGGTGTGAGGGAGAACCAAGATGGTGGCATAGGTAAACACCTGAAATTGCTGCCTCGCACAACCACTTCAAAAATACAACTAAAAGACAAAACGGACATCATCCAGAACCACAGGAAGGCTGGCTGAGTGGAAATTCTACAACTAAAAGGAAGGAGAAAAGCACACTGAGACTCAGAGGAGGTGCGGAAGTAAAGTGCAGAGGTAAGGAGGCGCATGTGGAAAGGGCTGGCAACTGAGGACGCGGTTGTCTTTTTCAATCAGGAGGGAGACACAAGCTCCCGACGGCTCTGAACTCCAGTTCTGGGCGAGTCTCTGGGGACCCAGACTCATACGGGGAGAAACTGGACTGTCTGGCAGTGGGTGGAACTCGAGGGCGACTTTCTCTCAGAGGTGCTTGCAGCGATTATCGCAGGACACTGAGACCTGGGGCCTCTTAGGGTAGGACTGAGGATCAGCCATAGCTGTTTGCTCTGCCCTGTTGATTCCCTGAGACTCTGCCCCACCCAAGCTGTGCGCAGAGGCTTTTGCATATGAATGGCCTGGCCCTTTGCAATCTAAAATTACCTAACAAACTGCAGCTGGGTCACAGAGTCCCAGAACATCCAAAAGAAGGCCCAAGGCCCCACAGTGCTTGCATTGCTTCACAGCTGGGCTTCATCTGGGCACCTCCAAACCCCAAACAAAGAAGAGGAATCTGCAGATCTCTCCATAGCTCCTGCTGGGTAGCCTCAGGCAGAGGCTAAATTAGCACCTCCTTAGATCCAAGAGCCAGTGTTCCCAGTGGTCAGAGTGGGACCATCCAGATTACAACTCCTCAGATCCATAAGGGACAGACTCAGGAGGCAGACTCAGTGAGCACCAAAGCCCCACTGAAGCAAGTCTTGCCCCATAAGGGTGTCTCCAGCACAGAAGTTCTCCCACTGTAGACACAGCTGATTCTCACAGCCAATTGGCCGGGAGGTCAATTCCTCCCAGTGATACCTACAACAATCAAGGCATAACTACAAGAAGACTGTGCACAAAGCCCACAAAGGGGTGCACCAAGAGCGTCTACCTCAGGTAATTGGGGAGGCTGAGCCACTGGGCCCTATAGGCCACCTAGCACAGAAAGCCACTCTATCAACACAGGGAAGCAAAATGTGGAGACAAAGAAACAGGTCACAAATGACAGAAATGGAGGAAAGCAAACTACTGGATATAGAGTTCAAAACCATGGTTATAAGGTTACTCAAGAATCTTCTAGAAACTGCCGATAAATTTAGTGAGACCCTCCATAAATCTAGTGAGACCCTCAAAGATATGAAAAAGGACCAACTAGAAATTAAGCATACACTGACTGAAATAAAGAATATTATACAGAGATTCAACAGCAGACTAGAGGATCGCAAGAATCAAGTCAAAGATTTGAAATACGAAGAAGCAAAAAACACCCAACCGGAAAAACAAAAAGAAAAAAGAATCCAAAAATATGAAGATAGTGTAAGGAGCTCTGGGACAACTGCAAGCATACCAAGATCCGAATTATGGGAGTGCCAGAAGAAGAGAGAGGGCAAGATATTGAAAACCTATTTGAAGAAATAATGACAGAAAACTTCCCCTACCTGGTGAAAGAAATAGACTTACAAGTCCAGGAAGCGCAGAGAACTCCAAACAAAAGGACTCCAAAGAGGACCACACCAAGACACATCATAATTAAAATGCCAAGGGCTAAGGACAAAGAGAGAATCTTAAAAGCAGCAAGAGAAAAAAAGTCAGTTACCTACAAAGGAGTACCCATACGACTGTCAGCTGATTTCTCAATAGAAACTTTGCAGGCCAGAAGGGAGTGGCAAGAAATATTCAAAGTGATGAATACCAAGAACTTACAACCAAGATTACTTTACCCAGCAAAGCTATCATTCAGAATTGAAGGTCAGATAAAGAGCTTCACAGATAAGGAAAAGCTAAAGGAGTTCATCACCACCAAACCAGTATTATATGAAATGCTGAAAGGTATCCTTTAAGAAGAGGAAGGAGAAGAAAAAGGTAAAGATGAAAATTATGAACAACAAATACATATCTATCAACAAGTGAATCTAAAAAATCAAGTGAATAAATAATCTGATGAACAGAATAAACTGGTGAATATAATAGAATCAGGGGCATAGAAAGGGAGTGGACCGACAATTCTCGGGGGAAAGGGGTATCGGGGGTGAGGGAAGAGACTGGACAAAAATCGTACACCTATGGATGAGGACAGTGGGGGGGTTAAGAGCAGAGGGTGGGGTAGGAACCGGATGGAGGGGAGCTATGGGGGGGAAAAAGAGGAACAACTGTAATAATCTGATCAATAAAGATTTAATTAAAAGAAAAAAAGAATGAGGAAGGTGTGTTTGTATTGCTATGGAAGGATCTCCAAGATATATCCTTAAGTTAACAGTCTATAACAGCGGTTCTCAACCTGTGGGTCACAATCCCTTTGGGGGTCGAACGACCCTTTCACAGGGGTCGCCTAAGACCATCAGAAAACACATATATAATTACATATTGTTTTTGTGATTAATCACTATGTTTTAATTATGTTCAATTTGTAACAATGAAAATACATCCTGCATATCAGATATTTACATTACGATTCATAACAGTAGCAAAATTACAGTTATGAAGTAGCAACAAAAATAATTTTATGGTTGGGGGTCACCACAACATGAGGAACTGTATTAAAGGGTCACGGCATTAGGAAGGTTGAGAACCACTGGTTTATAACAATGTATATACTATGACACTTTTTTGTTTTAAGAAAGTGTAATGTAAAATAAGAATCTCTGTTTTTTGTCTGTGCACAAAGAAGCTCTAGAAGGATCCATAAAATACTAAGAACAATGATGATGAGTGGCAGGGACCAGAGAGAGAGTTTCCACTGAATTGTTTGTTTTGGATTTTAACCATGTGATTGCCATACCTTTCCATTCAATTAAAAATTTAGATAAATAGCATGGCTGGTGTGGCTTAGTGGTTGAGTGTTGACCTATGAACCAGGAGGTCATGGTTCGATTCAGGTCAGGGCACATGTCTGGGTTGCAGACTCCATCCCCAGTAGGGGGCATGCAGGAGGCAGCCAATTAATGATTCTCTCACATCATTGAAGTTTCAATCTCCCTCTCTCTTCCTCTCTGAATCAATAAAAATATAACTTTAAAAAAAAATTTAGATAAATGAAAACAAAGATAAAATTGTACCTGTGCCGTGACCACAGCTATGTGAGGTTTATATCTGCTCATGGTCAGAGCCTGGACTGGGAGGGAGGAGACAGCACAGCATCCTGAGTTGGAGGGACCGTTTGTTCTTACAGTTGTTCAAGAAATAAACAAAGTAAACAAATTAAATGGTCCCAGTAAAAGCAGAACAGCTTTGGGGTTTTTGGGTAAGAAGATACTCGTAAGAGAGTTGGGCCTGGGTTTCCACCACTCTCTCCGGTCCAGTGCAGCTGGCCTCCTGTTGAACTCCCCTAAGCATCTGCCAGGGCCAAGACTTGTTGGCAAGGGCACCAACACAGAGAGCAAACTCACCGTCTTCTTCATCTTTTCCACGAAGCTGCTGTCTTTGACAGAGGAGGTCCTGAAAAACAAGTGTCAGATAAGTAGGGGATCCCATGTGGCAGCATCGGGAAGCACTGTCAGTGAGCATGCCGGCAGCCGCCTCTGGCCCAGTGCAGGGCTTCCAGGCCTCCTCCATATTCCCTGACAGTAAATCCAACACCTGGCAGAGCCAGGAGCCCCTGCCCCAGACAGATGAGAACAAAGAACAGTCAAGGACCTCACTTCCCCATCCCTCAGCATCCACAGCCAATGATCCCCACGGCCTTTTCTCACCTCCAATCCCTACCTCACACAACACCCAGGAGTCTTCTGATTATGGGTTTTACTGTTCTGCTGCCTGCTTCACTCTCAAACCTGCAATGGCTCCCATGACCCATAGGATAGGGTACACAAGTCCCTCCAGAATCTCTTCCCTGCCTTGCCTGATTCTCCCCTCCACACACCATCTCTCCCTGATAGCCCTCTGAATTCTGCCAAGTCATCACCTCCACTCAGAGCATCTTCATTACACTTCTTCACCAATAGATCCCCGCTCTACCTCAAGGCCCTGCCTAAGTACCAACTCCCCTGTCATCCTGAAGCCCTGAACTAGGCCCTGTCCCCTCAAAGAGCAGCATTACCGCTGGGTACATCACAGCCTCAGGATCCTCTGCCCACTCTCTACCTCCTGGCTGCCAGTCTCCTGCCCCCTCCCTGTTTCCTGTCCTTTTTCTTCTCTCTTTCCTGCCCCTTAGGCCTGCAGGGCCACCTAAAAAAGTCAAGTGGGCCTCTCTAGGGACTTTTAGGCCTAAGGTGGGAAAAACAGAAGCTATTTGAAAAATACGAATATCTGACAAAGGACTTGGGTTGAGATATAAGAAATTCCTATAGAAGACATAAAAAGATGGAAGAACATACCATGTTCTTGGATTGGTAGAATCAACATCATTAAAATGTCCATACTACCCAAAGCAATCTATAAATTCAACGCACTTCCCATTAAAATACCAATGGCCTTCTTCAAAGATCTAGAACGAACTCTCCAAAAATTCACCTGGAATAAAAAAAGACCCCGAATAGCTGCAGCGATCCTGAGAAAGAACAAAGTAGGTGGGATCTCAATGCCAGATATAAAGCTGTATTACAAAGCCACTGTTCTCAAAACTGCCTGGTACTGGCACAAGAACAGACATATAGACCAGTGGAATAGAATAGAGAGTCCAGAAATTAGCCCGAACCAATATGCTCAATTAATTTTTGACAAAGGAGGCATGAACATACAATGGAGCCAAGATAGTCTCTTCAATAAATGGTGTTGGGAAAATTGGACAGATATATGCAAGAAAATGAAACTAGACCACCAACTTACACCATACACAAGAATAAACTCAAAATGGATAAAGGACTTAAATGTACGACAGGAAACCATAAAAATTCTAGAAGAATACAAAGGCAACAAAATCTCAGACTTATGCCAAAACAATTTCTTCACTGATACAGCTCCTAGGGCAGTTGAAACTAAAGAGAAACTGAACAAATGGGACTACATCAAAATAAAAAGCTTCTGCACAGCAAAAGAAACCATCAACAAAACAACAAGAAAACCCACCTCTTGGGAAAACATATTTGCCAACGTCATATCTGATAAGGGCTTAATCTCCAAAATTTATAGGGAACTCATACAACTTAACAAAAAGAAGATAAACAATCCAATCAAAAATGGGCAAAGGATCTAAATAGACACCTTTCAAAAGAGACATTCAGAAAGCCAAGAGACATATGAAAACATGCTCAAAGTCACTAATCATCCGAGAGATGCAAATCAAAACAACAATGAGGTACCATCTCACACCTGTCAGAATGGCCATCATCAACAAATCAACAAACGACAAGTGCTGGAGAGGATGTGGAGAAAAAGGAACACTTGTGCACTGCTGGTGGGAATGCAGACTGGTGCAGCCACTATGGAAGACAGTATGGAGTTTCCTCAAAAAATTGGAAATGGAACTCCCATTTGACCCTGTGATCCCACTTCTAGGAATATATCCCAAGAAACCAGAAACACCAATCAGAAAGGATATATGCACCCCTATGTTCATAGCAGCACAATACACCATAGCTAAGATCTGGAAACAGCCTAAGTGCCCATCAGTAGATGAATGGATTAGAAAACTGTGGTACATCTACACGATGGAATACTATGCTGCTGTAAAAAAGAAGGAACTCTTACCATTTGCAACAGCATGGATGGAACTGGATAGCATTATGCTAAGTGAAACAAGCCAGTCAATGAAGGAAAAATACCACATGATCTCACTCATTCATGGATAATAAAGACCATTACAAACTTTTGAACAATAATAGATACAGAGGCAGAGCTGCCTCAAACTGATTGTCAAACTGCAGTGGGAAGGCCAGGGAGGGTTGGGGGACAGGAGGGAGGGGAGTAAGAGATCAACCGAAGGACTTGTATGCATCCATATAAGCATAACTAATGGACATAAGACACTGGGAGGTAAGGGAGGGCAGGGGTTTGTCAAGGGCGGGGGGAAAAAAAGGACACTTATGTAATACCCTTTGTAATACTTTTAGCGAAAAAAAAAAAAAAAAGAAATTCCTATAAATCAATCAGAAAAAAATACATAACCCAACAGAAAAATTGTCAGAAGGCTTAACAGGAACTTTCTTAAAGAGAGTACCTAAACGGCCAAAAACTCATGGAAAGGTGCCCAACATTCATGTCCAGGTCAAGTGGTGGAGCAACTAGAATTCCCACACACTTTCAGGGGAGGGCAATATGGCACAGCTCCTTTGTTAGGCTGTTTGGCAGTATCTCCTATAACCAGAAATTCACTCTTCAGTATACACCTATTAGAGTGCATTTGTACCGATGCACCAAGAGGAGTACCAGGAATGTTCCTGGCAGCATTAGACATGCGAATCCCCATAGGGAAAAACCCTATTGTCCATCAGCATAATAAACCAACTGTGGTGTACTCACACAATGGAACATTCTCCACTTCAACAACAAAACAGATGATCACTACACAAACATGAATGAATCTCATAAACATGATGTTGAGTGAAATAAGCCAGATAGAAAAGAGTATACATCTATGATTTCCCGATATAAAGTCTCCAAACAGACAAAACTAATATGTGAGGACTGCTGGCAGGAGACGGCAGGGGGCCTCCCGGGGTGCTGGTAATAATCTGCTCTTTGATCGGAGGTGATTACCACGTATTCACATGGCGAGAATCACCAATCTATACGTACCTTTCTGCAGATATTATACGTCAATAAAAAGTTTATATTTATTCTTGGGCAGGCATGGGAGGCAACGAGGTGGAGGAGCCAGCCAACTAGCAGCTGAGTGAACTTGAACCAGAATTAATTGTTCTTCAATTAAAAAAAGGGGATAACAAAACACTTCAAAGGTTTCTGCAAAAATCAAATAAAGAAAAAGTATATAAAGAGGAGCATCCAGCATGAGGCAGGCTCCATGGCTATCACTGGGGAGTTCCAGGCACTCGCCTGGCCACCGTCCCTGCCACACCACAGTCAACAGCAGAGTCTCTGGGCAGCCAGAGGGCACCACCACGCTCCTGCACAAAAGCTGTGGTACAGAGTGACGATGGGTGTGTGCGGGTGTTGAGTATTCCCAGTTTTTCAGAAGTTAGCTGATGGCTGGCCTCCACGCTAATGCCATTTACTTACTTAACAAATCTTTTGAATAAATAGCCAAGATTATTCCAAGTTCCACTTCAGACAAGTCCAGCCAAGCCGCTGTGTTTTTAATAAAACATGGATGGATCATGAATGGGATCAAGCAGGGCAGAAAGGGACTGGATGGGGTATGAAGGGGCTCCAAAGTGGGCTGTGTCTCAGGTTGGATGAACTGGGGATCAGAAGTGAGACAGGGCTGGCCTCGGGGAGGGCGCAGAGCCTCCACCTTCCCTCTTCCCTGTAAGGCCTTCTGAGCTGACTA
>NW_005871093.1:6267519-6316629 GCF_000147115.1 Myotis lucifugus | reverse complement strand
CACCAGTGATCCATGGACCATGGGTTGTGACTGCTGGTCTAGAGCTCAGTGGCTCCCTTCTGCCTTCAGCCTGCCAGCTGAGGTCCACATGCTGGTCAGCAATTGTGGATGACCAAGCACTTGCCCCTGGGGCGACGTGTTAGAAACGCAGGGTCTCAGGGGAGGTGCTGTGAGATCACATTGAAGAAGCTCCTTCCACAAAGCAGGCTCATCCCCAGGCCCAATACAAGGGGTGCTGAATGCCCACTTTACAGACAGTCGACAGAGCTCAACAGCAGCCCGGTCCTCTGGCCAGTAAGTGGCCAGGCAAGGACCAATCCCAGCCTGATTCCAAGGTCTCTGCTCTTTCCCTACATCCTCCAGCACATGGAAAAGTGTAGGAAAGAGTGGAATGCCCGCAGGCGCACACACGCATGTCACGACAGCATAAAAGTGATGTCCCTCAGGAGTAGATGCCTGAAGTCCAGGGAAAATCTCACTAAGTGAGGTTTCTTTTAAGAATGCCTCAGCAAAGCTGTTTAGACACGTAATTTTGTAAACATAAAGATGGAATTTTCCTGTTTAAGCCCCCACTGGGTTTTTCACTAGGTTAGTAGGTCCAGGACTATTAGGGCCTACTAACCTATTTAGAATGAAATAGTAGGCGACTTTCAGGGCCTTCGTGGTAAATAATGTTACATGTGGGCCCCGTGGGAGGCAAAGCCCCAGTGCCTGATTTGGCCGCTCCAGTGTCTTCCTCTGTCCTGGAGGCCCTGTCAGTGCACCAGCCCCTCTAGGGGCCAGAAGGGAGGCAGCTGGGGACCAGCCACAGGCTTGGCTTCCCCACCCAGTGATGGCCTAGCCTCCTAGGAACTCAGAAAGGCCCTCCCCCCAGCTCCCCACTACCCTAGCACCCCCAGACAGACCCATCCCAACATGAGCAGGGCCATGGCAAGAGCATGAATGGAGGCCCTCAGGCCTGCCTCTTCTCTCCCAACTCCCAGCTCCAACCTACACTCCAAAAGGGGTCTTGTGTCTGGACATCTTTCCTACATGTCCAACTTCTACCCATGGCCAGCCATCAACATCCACATGTTCACTCCCGCTCTAGTTTATGTGCAGCCTAAACAGAACACTAAATGTCTGTCTGCACTAACATGGCATGCTCCCCAAGATACACTGTTAGATGAAGAAAGCAAGGTGCACAACAATGTGAATTCTACTGCTGTGTTCCTTTTGATGCAGAATCATGATAATGTATCACCTACTCAACATAAATTTAAACTGATGGGTAAGAAAACTATCAGCAACCTAGACAAACGTTTCTGATGAAATATGAGAAAAAAAACATACAAAACTAAATGCAATTTCCATTTATACGAAATGTGCAAAACAGGCAAATCCATAGAGACAGAGTGGTACCAGGGGCTGGGGGAGAAGGGGGCAAGATTGCTTAATGGGAACAGTGGTTCCCTTTGAGGTGATGAAAATGTTTTTGAGTTAGATAGTGACGATGGTTGAACAACACTGTGACTATACTAAAAGCCGCAAGATTGTACACTTTACTAGTAAAATGGTTAATATGGTGAATTTTAACTCAGTTTAAAAAATGAAAACAAACTAAATGCATTTAGTTGACACTTAAAAGGGGCTAGGCTTGAGTTTTTGGAATATTCACTTATATATAACTCTTTCTCAGTTTGTCAACCACTGCCCGTCCCTAGGTGGGGATGAACATGGCAGAAGCCCTGGAAGAAATGTA
The DNA here is from genome assembly GCF_000147115.1 of Myotis lucifugus. Classification (NCBI taxonomy): domain Eukaryota; kingdom Metazoa; phylum Chordata; class Mammalia; order Chiroptera; family Vespertilionidae; genus Myotis; species Myotis lucifugus. The sequence goes on along the minus strand of NW_005871093.1, from coordinate 6,314,888 downwards.
GAATGACACTGCAGAGCCAGTGGAAACACAAGCTATGGTGTGACAGCAAGGTAATAAACACATCTTCATTTACACTCAGCCTCTTTCAGGGTATAATGTATGATTGGCAGGAGGGAAACAAGAATTTGTGTCCTTAAAAAATGGAGTGTACACTATTATTCATAGAAAAAGGACTTGGAGAGAATATACCAGCATCTTGACAGAGAATATTGAAGGGTTAGGATAATAGGTAAGATGGTTTCTATAATTTTCCAATTTTTTGATTTTCACATTTTTATAACTAAAAATACATTTTAAAGTTTTAAAAAATGGGGGACAACTCACAAGTCTAAAAATAGGGGAGAGGCCACAATCAGCACAATACCTGGCACTCGGCACACATTTGATCAGTTTCTGGGGCGGTCAGTCCTGTAGAAGGTTGGCAGAGGTGGCCTGACATCAGCTGAAAAGCCAAATCCCATTTCTTCTCAAAAGGAAGAGGCTTCCACAGAAGCTACAACTCGAGAAGGTGGATTTGATGCCTTGCTGAAGAAAGGGACAGAAAGCACCCCCACTGCCCAGTGACTGCTGGGCTGTTCCTCCACCTGCAGGTGACACGTGCCAGCTGGGGTGGGCAGGGCACTGTGCCAGCACCAAGGGCAAGAGACTAAACAGGCAGCCTCTTTCTTACAAGAGAGAAATACGGGCCCTGAGGATAATCATGGAGGGACGGGAGAGGCCACACATCAGGAGCAGAGACTCAGTTCAAATCCTGTGCCTGTGACAAGTCATGGCCTCTCAAGGCTGAAGTTCCTCTTGTTGAAAATACTGCATCTTGGCTCTGCAGCCTCCCAGTGCCTTGCACAGCACCTGGGACTTGGATAATTCTCAGGGATAAAGAGGGTGTTCTCAGTAGAATGAGGTGGTTTGGGTCATTCTGATTCCTAAGGCTCAGAGATGGATCAGACGCCCAGACCACAGGGCTTTGGAGAGAGCAGGCACCATGCCTGGAGAAACCAGAAGGGCCTCTTGGAAGAGCTGAGCTCTAGTCTCAGAGACAAAACGGCTCCCAAGAGAAAGAGCCATGGGAACCGGCAGCCGAGGGGCTCCTAGATGAGGCCCATGTAGCCGGGGAGCTCAGTTACAGCCCTGACAGTGCGTGGGGGCTGGGGAGGAGGGCCTCAGTGTGGCCTCCTGATGCAGTTTCACAGGGCGGGAGTCACAGCTGGAAAAGCTCTGGGAGCGGAGAGGGGAGCCCTCTAGGCAGGTCTGGCTGGGAACAGCAGAGGCAGGCAAGATGGCTAGCCCTGCCTGTCCCGGAGGAAGGGTTCTCCCAAGAAGCGAGAGCACTTCTGGAGGCCAGCCTGGTCCCTTCCTAGCTTCGACACCCGGGGAAAGGAAGAACACTCCCTCCCTCTCCCCTCGACTCCAGGATGGCTTCCAGAGATAAGGGAAACCCGGGGGCACTGAAGAAGACCCCATGCCTCTAGCCAGTGCCCCAACAGGCTGTTTCCTGATGTTCTCACTGTTACACCTGGCTCACAGGGGCACCGCAGCACCTGTCTCCACACCTGAGTGCCGCTGACTGGCTCACCCCGCCTGACGGCTCCACTAGGAATTTGCACATGGAACCTGATCTTTCACAGGCACAGGAGTCGGTGACTGGGACCTCCCTGGTTTCCAGTCCATATTCTGTCCTTCGGAAGCAGGACAATGTAGCCTACAAATCCGGGACTGAAGGGACCAACAGTGCCCCTGCCCAACCCAACTATGCTGGTCAATTCTACACAGCACCCTCCTCATGCCTCCAGGGCATCCGTGCCCAAAAAGAAGTTCCAACTCACTGGAGCAGCGGTCGCCAACCTTTTGGACCTCACGGACCAGCAGTGGTCCGCAGACCACCAGTTGGCGACCGCTGCCCTAGAGTATAGGTGTCAAGTGTCCCTCAGCCAGAGCGCCATAGACACAGTCTGCTGCCAGGGACACTGTTTGGGACTGACCTTCTCAGGGTGGGCTCGTCCTGCGGAGATGAGTACATGCACCCCATGGTTTCTCACTCCCAGCTCCAGGACTTAAGGAAGAAAGCAGGTTGTAGCTCTCTCCTGGAAACGGGCCAGGAGCCAGCAGCTAGGAAGTCGGGTTCTGTCCATCTTCTACAGTGTTGGCTGGGCCCATTAACTTTGAAAGTGCTCCTGGACACCCCAAAGTCCTCTTGGAATCTCGGCTGAGCCCCTGCATGCATCCGTCCCCTTAAGCCTGAGAACACTGGAACATCTGGCAGTTCCAGCAGGGAGGAACCAGGACTCTGGGCTGAAATCTCCCGTGATCCCCTGCGTTAGGGCACACACCCCTCCTCCTTCGGTATGGACCAAGGGAAGGAGAAAACCTCCCCAACCCCAACCTCGGGTCTCCTTGGAAACTGTTTATATCAGAGCCCTTTCTCTCCACAGCCTCCTCCTTTCCTTTCCCGTTTGAAAAAAATAAAATGAAAGAAACTCATGGAGGCTGAATAAAGCTCTTCTAGACACTAGAAGGCAGTTGTGCAGGTTGCTATGGCAGGGCCGTCTCTCCATAAAGGAAGCTGCACTGATCCCGCTGCGAGGGGCCTCAGGATCATATTAAATTAGATCTGGTTCCCGTCTCCTTCCCCACAAAAGAACTGAGGGCAACAGAGCCTAAGACACTAGTCTTAGTCTGTCACCTGGAGCATGTGCGCTGTGAGACCAGCATGTGCGGCGGGGGACCGACCGCCTGGCAAGGTGGTCACTGCATTCTCTGCTGAGATGGTTCGCCTAAAGGAGCGCCCCTTCAAAGAACCCAATGTAAACACCCCAACGCAAGAGGCCACAGCTGGCCCAGGCTCACGCAGAGACCACACAGCTCCAGAATGGAGCACAAAAGGTTCCAATTAGGGCTCTCCTAAATTGGGAGCAGGAGTCTCTGGTTCAGGCTTCAGAAGTCAACTGGAGCCCGCTGTGTGGGAACGACGAAAGGGAGGGTGGACTAAAGCACTGAGTCACTTGGACAGAGATGAACCAAGACGTCCCAGGGTGATTCATTTGTTTCCAGTCCCAGGCAATGCTCAGAAGGATTTCTGAAAACTGCAACTCAAATTTAATTTTCTGCACAGCCGAACTGATTTCTTCTGGGACTTTCTCCTGCCCTTGGCGACACACAGGGAAGATGCTTTTGAACAGCTTCCTTCCAAAGCCAGTGAGTGATGGCAAGTTCTCCAAGCCCCAGGGTAGCAGGTCCCCTAGTCAGAGAGATGCTGGGAGCTGACACACGACACACGATGGTGCAGGGCTGTGCACAGGCTGGCCGGCCAGGACAAGCTTAGACTTTGAGGCCTCTACCGTGGGAAGTGGCTCCACCAAGAGGGCCCAGATTTCTCTACCATGGGTCGTCCTTGGAGCAGAAAGGTATTAGTTTGAAAAAACTGACTTTTGTGAAAACAAAGTGGCTGGAGCTTAAATAAAAAACACCATGGCTCTCTCCACTGATGGGACCAGAATGGAAACCAGCACTGGTGGGAGAGCAGTGTGGAAGGTGCCTCCTGAGACAGCGGCCTTCAGCAGGTTGGAGGTTAAAGCAGGTGTGGGAGGCCATGGGTCAAAGATAAAAAAAGCAAATGGGATCTCTACTAACTGAGTGCCTGCTGCATGCCAGCTAGTATTCAAGGAGCTTTATATATATACTAGAGGTCTGATGCACGAAAATTCGTGCACGAGTAGGCCTTCCTTCCCCCAGCTGCTGGCACTGGCTTCTCTTTGGCACCCGGGATTCACTTGAGCACACAGGGCTTCCTCCTGGATCCCCTGTACCTAGAAGTCCAGGGTCTGGGGACTGCAGGTATGTGCCTTATGCCTCCATGCTACTCAATGTGCTTGCTGGTCAGATGTAGTTGGTCCCATTGGTTTGGTTTTTAAAAATATTCATGGCCAAGGGTTTAGACACAGTGTCCCAGGTGGCTACGGCCTTAAAAAACCTTAAAACACCAACCAGAAGCCACCAGAAATCATAGTGAGAATTCATGGTATAGCCCTGGGCCACACACAGTCCCCACACTAAGCCCTATCACACCCCACTGACCTGCTAGGTAAGGGAAGCTCTGGGCTGTGGCAGAAATCACCTGTGTGTGCTCAATGAAAATAAGTAGTCAGGGACCATAATGTAGGATTTATAGTGGAAGGTCTGGGCTTGTGGCCAGTTGTATCAGCTAAGTCAGGGGTCCTCAAACTACGGCCCGCGGGCCATAGGCAAATACATATATTGTATTTGTTCCCATTTTGTTTTTTTACTTCAAAATAAGATATGTGCAGTGTGCATAGGAATTTGTTCAGAGTTTTTTTTTAAACTATAGTCCGGCCCTCCAACAGTCTGAGGGACAGTGAACTGGCCCCCTGTTTAAAAAGTTTGAGGACCCCTGAGCTAAGTGGTCTCTCTGAGTCTGTTTTCTCATCTTTGAAATGGAATATTAACAATATCTAAGAGACTGAAGGCAGCATAGCAAAGTGTGGGAAACATGGGTCGTGAAGTTTGCAGATCTGGGTTTAAAAGCCAACTCTGCTACTTATAAGTTAGATGCCCTTGAGCAAACTCCTCAATCACTAGCATCACAGTTTCCTCATCTGCAAAATCTATATATATAAAAGGCTAAGTGACCAGCTGACCTGTCGGTAGGTATGACGCGCACTGACCACCAGGGAGCAGACACTCAACGCAGAAATTGCTGAATGACAGCAACTTTGCAGAGTGCCCTCTCGCACTCTGGGACCCCTCAGGGGATGTCGGACTGCTGGTTTTGGCCCGATCCCTGCAGGCCAGGCCAAGGGAGGGAGGGACCCTGCTCACTCTGCAGACGCCTCGGGTGCAGCTGGCTAGGGAGGGACCGTGGGAGGTTGGCTCCAGGGCATGTCCGGCTGGCTGGTCTTGCCCAGTCCCGCCCCACCGGCCACCTTCTAATTAATTTCCTTTCAATGTGCACAAATCCATGTACCGGGCCTCTAGTGAGATTATAATGCCTTCTTGGAAGGTCTCCTGTAAGACTGGAGATACCAATAATAAGGAAAAAATAATAACAATACAATTTGAGGCTCATCATGCACCAGGACTGGGCAAGAAGCTCTACAATGGATTAAGTAATTTAATTTTTGCAATTCTATGAGGAAAGTACTGTTATTATCTTCAATTTACAGTTGAGGATATGGGCTTCAAAAGATTAAGTAATGGCAAATGTCACATGGCTACTATGTGGTAGTCAGGATTCAAACCTTAATCACCCAACTATAAGGGCCCAGAACTTAGCCACTGTACTATAAATGTTTCCCTTTATAAAATCCCTGGCCATAGCGAATAGTCAACATGATATAATGAGGGATGAGAAAAATGTTCTCCACTGTACAGTGTAGAACACTACATTTAAAAGGTTAAAATTTTATGATCAAGAAGAGGGAACTATAGTTTCAGCATCCTGGGAAAGAGAAACAATTAGAATCTACAAAATGCAAGTGCTCCCACAATCTAGGAGTTTTATTGCAAGTCCATCTAGCAAGGCAAGTGAAGTGACAGGGAGAACAGCAGTTCCATGTGCTCCCATGGAACATCCACATCCACTCATTGTGGGTGTGGGGGGTACACCTCCATTTTACAGATGAGGAAACGCAGGGCTACTATAAGTAGGGAACTGGATGCTGGTCCCCTTATCTTGAGTATCACATTTTTTTCCACCAAAAATACTCTGCTATTCCAGAAATCACCTGAATCAGCCCCAGTTGGAACAGGCTGATTCCGGCTCACCTGCCCATCCTCCTTTCCTCCCTCTGGCCCTCTGACGACAAAGCCCTCTCAGCCTTCGGATGCATCACCACCTTTTAGGACGTTTGCAAAACCACCTCCCACAGCACATCTTCCGGTCTCTCCACCAGGGGAATACCTCTCTAAAAGTTCTGGCAGCCAGAGTCTCCCTCTCCCCCAACATCCTCTTCATCAGTGGCCTCTCTCTGATGAGCCATGAGGCCACCCACCCTGTCTAGCACACAGTTCTGTTGCAGAGGCCCTGATTAGATAATGCACATGAGAGCGCTTCATAAACCACTTGTTAAAAGTCCTCTTCAGACATTCAGAAAGCCAAGAGACATATGAAAACATGCTCAAAGTCACTAATCATCCAAGAGATGCAAATCAAAACAACAATGAGGTACCATCTCACACCTGTCAGACTGGCTATCATCAACAAATCAACAAACGACAAGTGCTGGAGAGGATGTGGAGAAAAAGGAACACTTGTGCACTGCTGGTGGGAATGCAGACTGGTGCAGCCACTATGGAAGACAGTATGGAGTTTCCTCAAAAAACTGGAAATGGAACTCCCATTTGACCCTGTGATCCCACTTCTAGGAATATATCCCAAGAAACCAGAAACACCAATCAGAAAGGATATATGCACCTATATGTTCATAGCAGCACAATTCACCATAGCTAAGATCTGGAAACAGCCTAAGTGCCCATCAGTAGATGAATGGATTAGAAAACTGTGGTACATCTACACGATGGAATACTATGCTGCTGTAAAAAAGAAGGAACTCTTACAATTTGCAACGGCATGGATGGAGCTGGAGAGCATTATGCTAAGTGAAATAAGCCAGTCAATGAAGGAAAAATACCACATGATCTCACTTATTCATGGATAATAGAGACCATTATAAACTTTTGAACAATAATAGATACAGAGGCAGAGCTGCCTCACACAGATTGTCAAACTGCAGCGGGAAGGCCGGGGAGGGTTGGGGGGCAGGAGGGAGGGGGGTAAGAGGTCAACTGAAGGACTTGTATGCATGCATATGAGCATAACCAATGGACATAAGACACTGGGGGGTAGGGGAAGCCGGGGTATTGTCAAGGGCGGGGGGAAAAAAAGGACACATATGTAATACCCTTTGTAATGCTTTAAGCAAAAAAAAAAAAAAAAAAAAAAAAAGAATAGAGAACCCAGAAAAAAAAAACAATAAAATAAAAGTCCTCTTCAACATCCTCACTTCTCAATTTCTATAATGTAAATGCCACCTCTTATTCTTATAGCACCTAGCTGGAGCTTGGTGCAAAATACGTTCTGACACAAACACTAAGCAGCTACCATGGAATAATGCGAGGCGACCATCATAAACATTATCCCATTTAATACTTGCAAGAGCCCCGTGAGATTGGGGTTAGTGATTCCCCTTAACTCTTGCTTTTATCAAGCCTGTGGCAAAACTGGTTTCATTATCTATCAACAATATTAAGTGAGGACTTAAAGAATTGTATTCCCTGAATATCTGCTTTAAAGCTGGAGGACTATAACTTTTCTGGGAGAAAAAACTATTACCAGAAGTGGAATAGGGAATTAGGACTTGACAGAAACCTGAATGTTCACCCTGCCCAACCCCGGGAGTTCTGACCTGAGCATAGCCCCATCTTCTGCACCTGAGACTTGTTCCTTGGATCTCCCCAAGGAGCTGTGCCCTGGGGTTCGCTCAGCAGAGCCTGGCCTGGTAGATCCACTCAAACCTGCCTGAAAGAACCTGACCTGGTTGCAGGAATGATATGGAACTCAATCTTGAGGAGATAGTGATGCACCTCATTTTTTCATACCTAAAAACCATCTTTACTCTTACTTCCTTAATATTTTTCTTTCAACTAAGTCACCTTTTAAATTAAACTTTATTAAAAGGAAGTTTTACGGAAGGCTAAAAAAATTAAAAAAGAAAACAGTGTTAGTAAAGTCAGGTTGGATACTGCCTGTGATATTGTGACATAAAAAAATGCAGCCCGGCTGGTGTGGTTCAGTGGTCAATCATCAACCCATGAACCAGGAGGTCATAGTTTGATTCCTGGTCAGGGCACATGCCTGGGTTGCAGGCTTGATCCCCAGGAGGAGGCATGCAGGAGGCAGCCAATCAATGATTCTCTCACATCACTAATATTTCTATCCCTCTCTCCCTCTCCCTTCCTCTCTGAAATCAATAAAAATATTTTTTTTAAAAATACATATTTCATCTTCATCCTGTTTCTGGCCCAGAGCTCCTAAAACCCTTAGAATTTACTAAGTGATAAGAGCGATAAAAGTATCTTCTGTTATTTGTAACAAGTCTCTTTCAACCACACCTGAGTTTATAATGAAGTGCCTTTTGGAAAGCCCTTAAGGATGGGGCTAGTAGCCAAGGGAACCAACCCTGAGATTTACTTTCAGCCTCATCCCTGACCTCTGGGGAGGGGAGAGGGACTGGAGATTGAACTAATCCCCAATGGCCAGTGATTTGATCAATAATGCCTACATAAGGGAGCCTCCATAAAAACCCAAAAGAATAGGGTTTGCAGAGCTTCAGGGTTGCTGAACGGGTGAAGGTGCTAGAGAGTGGAGCACCTGGAGAGGGCATAGAAGCTCTGTGACCTTTCCCCATCCCTTGACCTATTCACCTTTTCCATCTACTGTTCCTGAGTTACATCCTTTTATAATAAACTGGTAACCTTGTAAGTCAACTGCTTTCTTGAATTCTGTGAATCACTGTGGCAAATTAATCGACCCTGAGGAGGAAGTATGGGAACCTCTGGTGTATAGCTGGTTGGTCAGAAGCACAGTGACAAACTGGACTTTTGACTGGCATCCAAAGGGGGCAGGGAGTCATATGGGACTGAGCCGTTAACCTGTGGGATCTAACTCTAGGCAGTTGGTGTGAGGAGAGTTTTTTTTGTTTGTTTGTGTTTTTTTTTTTAGTTAAGGTATTACAAATGTGTCCTTATCCCCCCCCCCCCTTAACACCCAAACTCCCCCCCAGTGTGTGAGGAGAGTTTGAGAACTGCTTGGTGAGAGTTGAGGGGAAAAAAATAGTTTTCCTCTTATATTGTCACTCTCCAAAACTCTAAGCTGGAGATAGCCCTCTTCACTTATAAAAAGAAATTAGCAACTGTTAGATTTAAGGACATATTAGCACCAAACTGCAACTTTCTTCTTGTCAGTAATGAAAAGAATGGAAAGAAAATTTTAAAAGGAGTAATTGCCTTGCTTTATGGTCTTGCTCTATGATCCCATCTGTTTACAAAATGGAAATGTAATAGGCAGCTACACAGACATGAGCAAAACATGAACCAGGTACAAAAGGTCACCTATCAAGGGGCAAAATTGGGAAAACAAGGACCTCGCCCCCAGGGTAACCTCTCCTCACCTAGCATATCACTGGTCATGTGCTTGGTTTGAACTCTTGACTTTTCATATCAGCTAGTCATGTGGTTTAGACCCCTGACTTTTCTTCCCTAGAGATAATATCTAGGCCTCAGTTGTATTTCAGCTCTAAGCCCAGAGAAACAGCAAAACCAGACAACTGACACCATGGCTACCTCAGACAGCTGCATTGACTAATCACCCCTGTCCTGGCTCCAACCAATCCGCCCATGACCCTGAAAGAGCACACCTGGAAAGCTAATGAATATTCTATTGAGACCCTTCCCTGAGAGTTCCCCTAAGATTCCCACCTGCAAGAGAGAGAATATCCTCAATGCAAAGTACCCAGCAGGAGTAGCTCATTCTGGACTAACCCCCTGAACCTGTCTCCAAGACCCCCTTTACTCTGACTTCCCAGTGAGCTAAAGCAGCTCCCCGCCAACTTAGGTCTCTCCTGTTTCTTCTTCTATGCCCCTCCTTATTTCACTGTCCCAAGTGTGTTTTTGCTGTAGCCAATAAATTCTTGCTTGCTTTGCTGCATTTTGTCTCGTCTGAAATATTTCCTTCAAGAAGACAAGAAACGAGGTCTCATCATCTTGCGGGTAAACAGAAAGACCCCAGGCTGGGAAGGTGCCAGTTCCAGCTCTGCCTTGTGCAGATGATCCCAAGCAGCATCTGTAACATCACTGAGCCTCAGGTTATCTATCAGTAAAACGGTGCCTTCTACTCTGAATGGTCCCTGTGAAGTTCAAATAAGACAGACAGCCCTAACCAGTTTGACTCAGTAGATAGAGCGTCAGCCTGTGGACTAAAGGGTCCCCCGGTTCGATTCCGGTCAAGGGCATATACCTTGGTTGCGGGCACATCCCTCAATAGGGGGTGTGCAGGAGGCAGCTAATCGATGTTTCTCTCTCATTGATGTTTCTAACTCTATCCCTCTCCCTTCCTCTCTGTAAAAAATTAATAAAATATATTTTTTAAAAAGACAGACATAACTCTAAAGTGCTGTGTAAACATAAAAAGATCTACATAAGGGAGCCTCCATAAAAACCCAAAAGAATAGGGTTTGCACTATTGGCAAAAGAATAGGGTTTGCACTATTGGCAAAAGCCAAGATTCATCCCCAAATGCTTCAGGGAACCTGTGTCTCTCCTGGCTGGCTCACTCCTGATCGAGGCCCAAGTACAGAATGCTGCTTGGACTACCAGAAATGTCCCAGAGCTCCAGAATGCTGAGGAAGAGAGATCCCGACAGCATCACTTACATTGCTTGAATTTTGGTGAACTCAGGGATTTCGTCTTTTTTCTTTCTGAAGAAGAACCAGTAGGTCAGGAGACCCACAATGAGTGAAAACAGAATCATGTCCGTCATGCTGAAAAGAGAGACTTCCTCAGCCACAGTCTCAGACCCGGTGGCGCTGGTATCTGTGTTGGAGTCCCCCATGTTGATCACGAACCTGTGGGGGGAGAGAAATAACAGACTTCAGCAGGGAGGAGCAGGGTCCACTGGAGGCCTGCTGGGGAGACCCCTGACAGCTTCAGCCTGGGCCTCATGCCCATGGGCTGCAGCAACAGGCCAAGCATCAGGGTAGGAGCTGCTGGCTCCTGAGGAATAACCTCTAAGCCCTTGGTATATGTTACCTGGTAAGAGTTTCTCTGTATACACAGATAGTTTAGGCAGCAATGTCATTTAAGGCGAATACCTGGGAATCTGAATCTCATTGTATCAGTCTGACCTCTGGGGTGCTGGAGATTAAGATTAGAGACACTGGCGCTCCATGCCAAAAAGACTGACCAAAAAACCCTGAAAAAAACACACACCAAAACACAAAACCTGGACACCAAGGATCAAGTGAGCTTCCTGGCTGGTGATAGATACTTCATATGCATTGCCACACACAGTTGCTGGGAGAATTAAGAGCTGTCCGTGTTACTCCCGAGAGAGGACAACTGGAAGCTACAAAGATAGATTTCCTGGTTTCTCCACCCTATGAACGCTTCTGCCATAATAAACCATAACTGGGAGTAAAACAGCTTTTTTGAGTTCTATGAGTCCTGGTGAATCACTAAACCAAAGGATGGTCCTGGGGACCCCCTCAATACACCAACCCTCCTAGTTTCCTTGAAAGATGCTCAACTGGTTCTTCCACCATTAAAACCTGACATACAGGTAGATGTTATATGAGTCAACAAAGACCAAAGTAAGAGTACCAGAAACCTCAGCAGCCCACTTCTGCCACCTATCAATGAGGCTAGGCTTAGCTCTGGAATTGCATCATTCCATTATGCAATCACTGCTTTTACCAACGGGGTTGCTTTCACCACAAGCATGGCTTCCAGACTTAGTCAGAAATGCCTGTCATATCTCAGCAACTCGGGCAATAGGAGATTGCTACATATCTCACTTCCGTTAGCTGCCACTGCCTCCAGGAAAGCACCCTAGCATCTGAGGGCTCCTGGCATCAGCCCTTCCCTTCTGCAACTTGTTGGGAATGGGTTATTCAGAATGGGCCCTCAAACTTCATTCTTTGCTTTATTAACCTGAGGTGCTTTCTAATGTCCGAGTTCCTAAGATAAACTCAACTCATCCCTTTTGATATCTTACGTTATAAGACAAACTCAACTCTAGTGCCCAAGAGAGGGCTATTTAAGTATTAACTTATAAACACATTTAATATTTATTCAGCGTTAGTCATCTTTTTATCTAACTCAGTCGTGTCATCTGTCATGCCCACAGCCTTCTGTCAAGCTCTCACAAAACCATGGAGAGAGGACCTGCTGGGATGGATTCCGGAAGGACCACAAAATCATGAGGCAGCAGACACTCAGAGCTCTGGTGAAACCAGCAGCGGGTTCTGGTCAGGACTAATGTGCTGCCATGGGAAAGCCCCCAGCTGGCATGCCTCACAAAGCAGCAGTCAAAGGACTTCTGCTTCCTGTCCTTCTGCCCTTCTGACTCATGCCACCCAGCCCCCTTTCTTTACCAAGGGGTAACTAAAGCTAAAACTGTTGATAGGTGTGTAAGTTGACTGCACAACTCAGAAGAGAAAGCTCATTCCTGGTAGGTGGTTTCAAAGCAATGGTGCCTTGGAGGGCTAGGAAGACTGCACGTCGGCACTTTCACAATCCCATTATTTTAATAATGTTTGGGTTCAAGCCACCCAGACCACTGCAAGAAACTCCCAACAAGCCCTTCTCCACACAGTAGCCAGAGGGATCCTTTGAAAAAGGAAGTCAGATCTTGTCACTTCCCTAATCAAAACTCTTAAATGGCTTCATACTTAGTATAAAATCTAAAGTCTTGACCAATGAGCGTTATATGATCTGGCCCCTGCTTACCACCCACCACGTTTCTTACTACTTTGCCCTTTCTCACACTTCACCAGTCACACTGGCCTCCTTGCTACTCCCCAAGCCTCCTTGTATCTCAAGGCCTATGCACATGTTAACATGTTGCCCAGGGTTTTCTCTCTCTCACTTCATTCAAGTCCCAGCTATCACCACCTGAGAGAGACTTTGCCTTGCTATCATATCTGGTCCCTCTTCCTTCTCTTGCCCCTTCACAAGACAGATCACTACCTGACATATATTTTTTCCCACTGGCCATCTCCCTGAAAACAGGGTTAGTCAACAAGGGCAGGGACTTCGCTTTGTTCACAGCCTGGCAGATAATGAGCACCTAGTATCAACTTGTAAATAAATAAAGGAAGGATTCTAGAGTAGCTGGGTTGGTAATACAGATTACGGAGTGGTTTTATAATCTGAAAAGCACAATACAGATGCGTCATTAGAACACAGTTTGTGAAGCTATGTCCACTCTTCTTCACTCTTGTCTGTCTCTAATACCTGCACTTACTGCTTCTTGCAATATCTCAGGCCTCTCTGTCTTAGTTCAGAGTCAGACCACCAGAAATTTCTGCCCCCAACAGTGAAAATAAGTAGGCACTCCCACTGGAAATGTAACTGACTCCCTGTAGCAGGTAGGGGTGGGGCTCAGGCCCCGAAGCCCCCCATCAGTACACTGGCCACTGTCAGCACTCAGATGTGGGGTCTCAACAAAACTGAGAATGTGCCCTACCTGGTTTGGCTCAGTGGCTAGAGCAGGGGTCCTCAAACTACGGCCCGCGGGCCACATGCAAATACAAATATTGTATTTGTTCCCGTTTTGTTTTTTTACTTCAAAATAAGATATGTGCAGTGTGCATAGGAATTTGTTCATAGTTTTTTTTTAAACTATAGTCTGGCCCTCCAACCGTCTGAGGGACAGTGAACTGGCCCCCTGTTTAAAAAGTTTGAGGACCCCTGGGCTAGAGCATCAGCCTGTAGACTGAAGGGTCCCGGGTTCGATTATAGTCAAGGGCACATGCCTGGGTTGCGGGCTCAATCCCCAGTAGGGGGCTTTGCAGGAGGCAGCCGGTCAATGATTCTCTCTCATCATTGATGTTCTATCTCTCTCTCCTTCCTTCCTCTCTGAAATCAATAAAAATATATTTAAAAACAAAACTGAGAATGTCCCCAGCAGCTCTGACTCTGAAGTATGAAACTTCAGACAGACAAGAGCTACAGAGGAGCGCTGGAAAACACCTGGCAATCATTTATCTGAGGCCGATCTGCAATTTGTAATTGGATGATCCAAATAGGTAAGCACCTTGCCAAGTGGCAAAACTACAGCTTCCCAGGGGAAGGCTAAGTTCAGTACCCGTCCGAGTAGAAAGACCTGTTGAACACATATCTCTCCCTTGCTCTGCTGTAAACTCCTTAGGGAAGAATAGGCCCGTGGGCACCTCTGAATCTGGCACATTGTGGGAAGGGCTGGCAGGCTGGCAAGAAGGAAGTCAACTTGGGGGAAAAGCCTTAGCCCCACACTTCCTACACTAGGACACAGAGCATCGTTCCTGGGGTCTGAAGCTGTGAATAAGCTGTTAAACCATTATGATGATCTACTTAAACCATTATTTTCACACTGAAGCCACACAAACACCCACCCTTGTCTCCAGCCTGCATCTTTGTATCCCTGCTCCAGAGTCTTTTTGTGCCTGAAATGTTCTTCTTCTAGTTGTCTCCTACTCAGTCTTCAGACCTCAGCATGAATGTCACTTCTATGGGTCACACTTTCCTGGCAAATTACTTGATACATAATCCAGTGCTCAATAACTACCCATGGAATGAGCGAAGGCAGTCAATAAATACATTATGCCACAGAATGTAAAATTTACATCAATTATTAACTTGAAGCTTATGGATTTAGATGAAATTTGGCAATGGGACAGAGGCTCCCAAACTCTCTCAATTCACGGAATCCCTGGTATCTCAGTAAAATTTTTGGGGTATTCTAGGCCCAAAGCAATACCTAATAGTTCCATATGGGAAGTAGTCAGGTCTAAACAACCACTAAAAACCCAGCTTTGCAAAGACACAAAGTTATCAAAAGAAATGTACATTTCTTCCCACTGGCCATCTCCCTGAAAACATTGAAACTGAACTACCCCAAGACAGTACTAACGTGGACAGATGTGGACTTTCACTAATGTGGACTTCCACTGCATTGGAAAAAACCTCTGGAGGTTTACTGTGGTGCCTCAGCAGTCTGGGAACAAAGACCCTATGACAAAGTCACTCTCCTCTGCTGTGTGACATATTTTGATGGGAAATTTTTGGATGTCCTGCCTGACAAGTGTCCTCCATTTCAGGTGTGACAGGGTGACCATAAGACTATCTGAGGTCCCCGCAGGCACTCCATGTGCGATCTTTCTGCCCTGTGAGTCATTTCTTCTTTTCACGTGCAGAACTCATGGGGCCAAAAGCAACATTTGTCAGCAACAGAGAGAGAGAGAGAGAGAGAGAGAGAGAGAGAGAGAGAGAGAGAGAGAGAAATGGACATGAGAAAATAGAAAGAGTAATTTCTTAACTAGACCAGAGTCTTGCCACACCCCTGCCACCAGCTGGCTGGGCCTCTGTAAATCTCTTAGGGGCAGTAGGTTTTGATGTCCCCATCTGTAAAATTAGGCACAGAAAAGACCACCCCAAAGAGAGCAGATCTGACTTGATCTTTTATTATAAATTAGGTCTACACATAAGTTTTTATTTTAACTATAAAAGACAAAAATGGACATAGATAGGCCGATGCTATTCCTCCCGAATTTAAACAGCCAGCCAATTTCCACTAATGGTGTGGGCCAAGGTTGGCAACAACACAGTCCCAGCACCAGCCAGCAGCAGCCCCACAATGCAGACAGGTGAGCAAACCACTGGCCTCTCAGGCAGGGGCAATGGTGGACCTTCACCAGCTTCTGAAAGAACAAACAAGGTAAGAACAGAAGGCCCTTCCCCCATCCAACTGTTTACAATATTAAAGAGTAAAATCACCTTCCGTGAAGCATTTGTGGCTTTCATTGACTATATTCAACTTCTGGTCAGTAAACAAGACTGGTCAACCAACCCGGCACTGACATCAGAGTGAGCCCATCACCTGATGCAGCAAGAAGGAAGTGAGCAAGCAATTTAGTCTTCCCCTTCAGCATGCAAATCACCCAGCAGCAAACAGTCACTGTCACCCGAGGCAGCCCAGATGAGTCTGGCATCCACCCCCCAGCTGCAGTGAGAACAGGGTCTGCTCAGGCCCACAAACCTCTGCCAAGATTTAGTGGCTTCAAGGTGAGGGAAAACCCTCAAGGAAACAAAGATTGCTCTTGCCTAAAACTCATCCTCCAGAAACTGAGCGGTGCTCGGGGACAAGTACCTTTCCCAAGGCAGCCTGCTAGAGAATAGTGCTCAAAAGGGCAATTGGAATGGATTCCTCTCTAGCCAGTGTCCACAAAGTTCATCATCCAAACTGAGATGTGGTTGGTGTGGATTTCTTTGGGTTTATCCTATCTGGGATTTTCTCAGCTTCTTGAATTTGTAGATTTGAGGACTTTTCAGCCATTATTTCTTCAAATACTTTTTCAGCCCCACCCTCTTTTTCCTCTCTTTCTGGGACTATGATGACATAAATGTGTTTTATATTAGTCCCATAAGCTCCTGAGGCTCTGTTCAATTTTTTTTAAAATATTTTCTTTATTGATTTTAGAAAGAGGAAGGGAGAGGGAGAGAGAGAAACATCAATGATGAGAGAGGATCATCAATCGGCTGCCTCCTGCATGCCCCCTACTGGGGATTGAGCCTGCAACCCTGGCATGTGCCCTGACCGGGAATTGAACCATGACCTCCTGGTTCATGGGCCGATGCTCAACCACTGAGCAACACCTGCTGGATTCTGTTCAATTTTATCAGTCTAGTTTCTCAGTTGTTCAGATTGGCAATTTCTACTGTTCTATCTTCAAGTTCACTGATGATTTCCTCTGTCTTCTCTATTCTATGGTGGAGCCATCCATTGAAGTTTTTTATTTTTCAGTATTGTACTTTTCAGTTCTAAGATGTCTGTTTGGGTCTTCTTTATATCTTGTATGATTCCAACATCTGTATTATATTGATGTTGGCATCTGCTGATTGTCTTTTCCCAGGCAAGTTGAGAACTTCCTAGTTCTTAGTATGGTAAGTGATTTTGTTGTTGTTGTTTTAATCCTCACCCGACAACATGCTTATTGATTTTAGAGAGATGGAGAGAGGGAGAGAGAGAGAGAGAGAGAGAGAGAGAGAGAGAGAAAGAAACATTGATCAGTTGCCTTCCCACCTGGGCCCCAACTGGGGACTGGACCTGCAACCTAGGTATGTGCCTGCGTGGGAATCGAACTCACAACCTTTCAGTGTACAGGTCCATGCTGTAACCAACTGACCCACACCGGCCAGAGCTGGTGAGTGATTTTTTACTGTATTCTCTTTTTATTTAAATCCTCTTTTTCAGGCCTCCTCTGCCACCACACTGGTGGGGAATGGAGAGCACCAACTCATTGCTGTCATTCATAGGCATAGCCCAACAGTTGCAATGCCACGGGGAAGCCTGGTGTGGGGCGGAAATAGAGATCTGAGGACAAAGAAAGTAAGATGGTCCAAAACAGTAAAAGAAGTTATACCAGCATCTGAGCTGGGTCATGAAAAATGAACCAGTCCACCAATCAGATAAGGAAGATAAGAGAAATCCACAACAGAATTAGCATGTATCAAGGCCTAAACCATGAAAGAATAATAGCTACAGAACCTGGTGTAATTCAACTGTGGTTCAATGAGATGCATTTATATGCGTGGGTGCAAGGGTGGTAAGAGATGAGCCTTTTAAATGAGACTTGAGACCAGGACCCAGGAGCCCTCTATGTGTCTAAAGCAGTGGTTCTCAACCTTGGCTGCACATCAGAATCACCTGGGAATCTTTTTCAAATCCTGTTTCTTTGTTATGGGGTGGGGCCACAACATTAGTAACAAAGAAACAGAATTTCCGGAGGCTGAGGCCCAGAAATCAGGATTTTAAAAAGATTCCCAGGTGATTCTAATGTGCAGCCAAGGTTGAGAACCACTGGTCTAAAGTCTTTGGGCCCTGGGTAGCCAGTGACGATAGGGCAAGGGTGTAACATGATTAGAAAGAACTATGCCATAGGATGGTAATGCTATACAATGATGCTTGCACCACGTCATAATATCAGTAAGTCACAGAGCCTTGACCAAGGCAGTCTAGACCCGTGGTCGGCAAACTGCGGCTCTCGAGTCACATGCAGCTCTTTGGCCCCTTGAGAGTGGCTCTTCCTAAGCCTTAGGAGTACCCTAATTAAGTTAATAACAATGTACCTACCTATATAGTTTAAGTTTAAAAAATTTGGCTCTCAAAAGAAATTTCAATCGTTGTACTGTTGATATTTGGCTCTGTTGACTAATGAGTTTGCCGACCACTGGTCTAGACGACAACACGTTCAGGTCAATGCTCCACAGCAGATGCTTAAATGTCTCTAGCTAACAACCTTTCCCCTAAATAACAGGGTTTATGAGTGTGATCTGGAGACACATGACTGGTATTGTGAAAGCTGGATCTGTGCAAGCATGACTTGGCAAGAACCAGACAGAAGAGCCAGCATCATTCAGCACAAATTGAGCTGACAATTTGTGGAACCGGAACTGCTAGCTGATCGTGGAGAGCCTTGCAGGCTTGTTTCAATCAGTCTTTCTGGAGCCTTGGCCACTTAGCCTGAACACCATGTGGGGTGAACCCACAGACCCCTTAAGCCCTTGGCAACATACTCCAGAGCCTTTTGTGGGTATAACTTAGTAACATTATTAAAAGTTAGCACAGGGCAATTGATGGGTACAAGATACTTCAGAGGAGTTCTGTGAGATAATAGAAAATATATACTGGTCTCTGTCTCTGGTTCCTGGAACAGCTCCTAAAACCCTTGGAATTTCCTGAGTGATACAAGTATCTTTTGTTCTAATGAGGCAGCTCCTGGATGTCTCCTGGATGGGGACTGGTGACCAGAAAGACAAAGTCATGAATAGAAGCTGGGGATTTTCAGCCCCAACCCCCAATCTCCAGAAAATGGAGTTAATAATTGATGATGCCTATGTGATGAAGCCTCCATAAAATTCCAATAGTATGGAGTTTGAGACCTCCAGGTCAGTGAACACACCCACATACTGAGGTGACATACTCCCACTTCCACAGGACAGAAGCTCCAGCACTCAGGACCCCCTCACACCTTGCCCTCTGAACCTCTTCAGCTGGCTGTACATCTACACCCTTTATCATGTCCTTCAATAAACTGGTCAAGGTAAGTAACTGTTTTCCTGAGTTCTGTGAGCCACTCTAGCAAATTAATTGAACCCAAGGAGGTCACTGGAACCCCCATTGATAGCCTATCGGTCAGTAGCACCTGCACTTGCGACTGGCTTCTGACAGGGTGGTGTTGTGGGACTAAGCCCTTAACCTGTGGGATCTGATGATATATCTGCAGGTAGACAATGTCAGAATTGAATTAAATTGTAGGACTCCCAGCTGTTGTCACAGAAAATGAAGGGTTGTGTTTGGGGTAGTAGTGTGAGAGTAAAGGAGAGACTCAGGAAGGAAGACTGGGTTTTTCTAACACAAGTTCATCCTCCTGACCATTCCTTTGCCTCAGTTAAGTTTGAATACAAATAAGGCAAAGAGAAACACAAATTTGAGGACTTGCCTTAATTTACTCAGGTGCTGGACAGACCAGTTCTGAAGGCTGCTTCTGCCTCTAGGACATCAACAGGAATAAGGGGTGACAGTCTGACAAGAACCCTTAGAGAGCAATCAGACCCGACCCCCCCCCCAAAAAAACACACACCACACACACACACACACACACACACACACACACACACACACACACACAGCAAGCCTCCTTCAGAGGATTCTGTGAGATAATAGAAAATATACTGGTCTCTGTCTCTGGTTCCTGGAACAGCACAAATGTAGGACTCCCAGCTGTTGTCACAGAAAATGAAGGGTTGTATTCTCTCTTTTTATTTAAATCCTCTTTTTCAGGCCTCCTCTGCCACCACACTGGTGGGGAATGGAGAGCACCAACACATTGCTGTCATTCATAGGCATAGCCCAACAGCTGCAATGCCACGGGGAAGCCTGGTGTGTGTGGGGGGGAATAGAGAATGAGATGGGCCAATGCCCGTATGACCTCCCAAAGCGAATGTGCACTAAGGGCTCATTAATAGAGGTACAGATGGACTCCACACTTAGCATCAAGGACAAGCTGGAACACAACCAGGAAGAGTTCCCAGGATGGGGCAATCCCCAAACATGTCACCTGAGAAACAGTAAAGGAACTGGAAGGTTTACTATTCTAAGGAAAAGGAGAGTCAGAGGCAGCTGATACCTTCTTTGGGTAGTCAGAAAACAGAAAGGAGAGGCCCCAAAGTGCAGAAGTGGGGCCTGGTGATGGAGGGAAGAGTTGTATACACTCTGTAAGAAGAGCTTTCTGACAAAGGTGCCTGGAAAAGGAACAAACTGCTGTGGGGCATGGCCCCCTATCTTAGCAGATGTGCCAACAGAAGGCTGGGTGATCTGAGTTTAATGACAGAGAGAGTACCTGCCATCCTAGGGGCCTGGGACACAGACCCACCAAATTAATGTTCATTAAATGGAACTGGTTGATTGGTAACCATGTTGAGGGAAACCACAAGGCTCTGACCTTTAACACTTAAATGCTGACTTCTGGATCTCTTTCACTGAACACTCTAAATGATATTCTCTCTCTCTCTCTCTCTCTCTCTCTCTCTCTCTCTCTCTCTCTCTCTCCCCCCCCCTCCCTCCTTCCCTCCTTCCCTCCTTCCCTCCCTCCCTCTGTTTACATTAAATAAGAGCTATGGAAAGCAAGGACACAATGACAGACATCCCACAGTGATATGTGATCCCATAGCATATCCTAAGGCCTCAGGAAAGAGGCTTAGCATAGATCTCTGAAAATGGCAGGAAGGGTGAAGTACTAACTCTTTCATTTAAAAAACTGGTCCCATATGTTTTTGCTCAGCTAAGGAAACCATCAACAAAATGAAAAGACAACCAACTGAATGGGAGAACATATTCCCCTGATAAGGGATTAATATCCAAAATTTATAAGGAACTTATAAAACTCAACGCAAAAAAACCCCCACAAACAATCCAATTAAAAAATGAGCAAAGGACCTGAATAGATACTTTTCCAAAGAGGACATACAGATGACCAATACACATGAAAAGATGCTCAATGTCACTAACCATCAGAGAAATGCAAATTAAAACCACAATGAGATGTCACCTTACACCTGTCAGAATGGCTACCATCAATAAATCAACAAGTGTTGGTTAGGATGGAGAAAAGGGATCCTTTGTGCACTGTTGGTGGGGAATGCAAACTGGTGCAGCCACTGTGGAAAGCAGTATGGAGTGACCTCAAAAAATTAAAAATGGAACTGCCTTATGACCCAGCGATTCCACTTCTGGGAATTTATCCAAAGAAACCCAAAACACTAATTTGAAAGAATATATGCACCCCTATGTTCATTGCAGTGTTATATACAATAGCCAAGATTTGGAAGCAGCCCAAGTGTCCATCAGTAGATGAGTAGATAAAATAGCTACCGTACATTTACTAGTACACAATGGAATACTACTCAGCTGTAAAAAAAAAAAAAAAAAAAGAAGAAGAAGAAAATTTTACCCTTTGCAACAATGTGGATGGATCTGGAGAACATTATGCTAAGTGAAATAAGCCAGTCAGAAAAACAAGTACCATATGATTTCACTCATATGTGGAATTTAATGAACAAACTAAACTACCTAGCAAAATAGAAACAGACTCATAGATAGAGAGCAGGCTGACAGCTCGCAGGGTGGGGGGAGGCAGGAGGCATGGAGGGATTGAGCAAAAAAATAAAAACAAGACAAAGAACTCATGGACACAGACAACAGTGTGGTGACTGGGGGTTGCAGGGAGGGAGGTGGGTGGAAGTGGTAGAGGTTATAGGGGGATAAATGGTGATGGAAATCAAATAAAATTTAATTTAATTTAAAAAAAACCTGGTCCTAACAACAGCCTGTGCTTCACACAGAGCTGTCTCAGCTTTATCAAGGAGCTTCTTACCGGGTAAATGGCCTGGCTCCCCCCAGCACACCATTATCATGTCCTAATTATGTCTTTAAAACCCAACTCCGGGCCCTGGCTGGGTAGCTCAGTTGGTTAAAGCGTTCTCACGGTACACCAAGGTTGTAGGTTTGATCCCTGGTCTGGGCACACACAAGCAGCAACAAAGAATGCATAAATAAGTGGAACAACAAATCCATATATCTTTTTCTCTCTCCCTCTTCCTTCCCTCCTCTCTCTCTCAAAATTAATAAATAAGAAAATAAAAAAGACACAACTCAGGCGGCACAGACACAAATGCTGCTCCCTAGTGGTACTTTCACTGCTCCTTCTGGCTGCAAGAGGGAGGACTTGGTATCTGCAAACAGTGACAGAGAGAAAAGGAATGCAGGACTAGTGGGCCTCCCTCCTCAGGCACCTCAACAACCATTTGTGCCAGAATTTCCAGACTCTCCCTGCATCCTCCAACAGCAGAGGCCTTACTACTTCCCAGCCTTGTCTCACCTGGCTCAAATGTTTGATTAAAAGTCAGGCCAGCCCTAGCCGGTTTGTCTCAGTGGATAGAGTGTCGGCCTGTGAACTGAAGGGTCCCAGATTAGATTCCGGCCAAGGGCACATGCCCAGGTTTCGGGCTCGATCCCCAGTAGGGGGCGTGCAGGAGGCAGCCGATCAATGATTCTCTCTCATCATTGATGTTTCTGTCTCTCCCTCTCTCTTCCTTTCTGAAATCAATAAATTAAAAAAAAAAAAAAAGCCAGGCCAGAAGCTCATCACCCACATAGCGTTTCTCTCTAGTATTTTCTTTCATTTTTTTCCATACATAAATATATTATACACACACATACACATACACTCATACATAAAGCAAAGAAAATGTATTCTATTTTATAAAATTTTTTTTCATGCTGCTAGAGGACACTTTATAAGGATATTTCCTTTGGCTGTCCAATAGTCCACTGATTTGATGTACCCTTATTTACTTAATTACTTCCCTATTCTTCATTCATTGAAATATTTTTGACCACATAAATATATATGGGCACGAGAGAGAAAAGCACAGCCCTGCTGTGCAAAAGTTCACAATCTGGCCAAGGAAACACAGAAAACACTGCAGTCAAATGTGAGAAATGCAACAAAATCACAGTGCTGTGAGGATAGAGAAGTGAGCAACCTGCCCCAGGAAAATGGGGGAATACTGCACAAATGGGCAATTTTAGCAGGGTTGCTTCCAACTCCTCACTTAAATAAGAGTAGCAGTGGTTGCCCACTATAAGCAAGCATGGGGCCTGGCACTTCTTGGGTGTATGTATGTTACTGTGTCAGCCACCTCACACTGAAATTACTATTACGGCCTAAAATGATGAGCTCAATGCTCAGATCAGTTTAAATGGTTTGTGTGATGTGGTAAGTTGTAGAGATTGAATTAAAATTGTGTCTACAAAAAATAATAATAATAATAATAATAATAATAATAAATAAAATAAAATAAAATGTGTCTACTTCTGAAGTCCATTCTGATTTCCTCCCTAAATAATATTAATAAAAGCATCTTTAAATAAAAAAGATTTTCTCTCTAAAAAAATTCCTTAAATTCTCAACTAGATTTAAATTTATAGAACTCTTGACACATACATTGCCTTCAAATAGGATCAATCTCTAGCCAAGCTGATAAGAAAAAAAGGGGGGAAAAAACATAAATTACTAATATAGGGAATAAAAGAGGGGACATCATTAGATTCTAGAGACATTACTATGGTAATATGGGAAATTATGAACAACATTATGCTAACATTTGATAACTTAGATCAGTGGTTCTCAACCTTCTGGCCCTTTAAAACAGTTCCTCATGTTGTGACCCAACCATAAAATTATTTTCGTTGCTACTTCATAACTGTAATTTTGCTACTGTTATGAATCGTAATGTAAATATCTGATATGCAGGATGGTCTTAGGCGACCCCTGTGAAAGGGTCGTTCAACTGCCAAAGGGGTCGCGACCCACAGGTTGAGAACCACTGAGTTAGATGAAATGGACAAATTTCTTTATAGACACACACTATCAGAGCTCACCCAAGAAAAATAGATAATCTGAAAAGTTTAAAATAATCCAAATTCCATTGTTAAAACCTTCACCAAAAATGAATACCAGGAGCAGATAGCATTGGTAAATTCTATTAAACATTTAAGGAAGAAATAATACCAACTATATACAACGCCTGTCAGAAAATAGATTTCCCAACTCATTTTATGAGGCCTGTGTTACCCTGATACCAAAACCAGACAAAGATAGTACCAAAAAGAAAAACTACAAACCAATATACCTTAAAACATAGATGCAAAAATCTAAAATATTAGCAAATTTAAAAAGATACTACAACTTATAAAAAAGATACTACATCATGATCAAATGGAGTTTACTCCAGGAATAAAGGTTGGTTTGATATTCAAAAACAATGTAATTTACTCAAATAGGCTTAAAAAAAACCCATATGATCATCTAAATAATAGATAGAGAAATAGTATCTAACAAAATTCAACATCCATTCATGATGAAAACACTGGGTAAACTGGGAATAATAGAGAACTACTTCAACCTGATAAGAGTCATAGACATGTTATTACAATAATAGTACTCGCTTAATTGGGTTATTGTGAGGGTTAAGTAAGCTTCATTTGTAAAGGTTTAGAGCAGTGCCTAGCACAGGGTATGTAATAAATGTAGCTGTTACTATTAAAAATTCTGAATAAGAAACAAACAACAACAAAAAATTAAGTAGCTGCAGCTATGCTATGAAAACAAATGACCTACTGCTACATGCAATAATACGATGAATCTCAACAGATGTAATATTGAATGAGAGAAGTCAAACATGAAAAAGTACCAACCATTTATAGTTTAACTTCACGAATAGACAAAAGTAATCTATGGTGATAGATATCAGAATAGTGGTTATCTTTGGAGCAAGGGTCATGAGTAGGAGACAAAAGGGAAGCTCTGGCATGCTAGACTGTAGTATCTTGACCTGGTATTTCCAGGGTAGTTACAGGGGGAGCTGATCTATGTAAAAATTCGTGAAGCTGTATATTGAAGGTTTGTGAAACTTACTATACACAAGTTACTATGGCCCCAATGATGTACATATTTATGTATGTGTATGCAAAAGATGATATGTAAAAGGATCATCACAAAAATATTACCTCAGGGGTGAGAGTTTATTTTTCCCCACTTTATTTTTAATGTATTACTTACAGCTTTTTAAAAAATAATAAGCATGTGTTATTTACCTAATCAGAAAAATATTCTTAAAGCTATTTTCTTATGGAAAAAAACAAACACACATCCTGGCCCCCAGGTCCAGGGATTCTCTTCTTGGAATGTGCCTCTCACTGGGCCGGTGACAAGTTCACTGCAGCACTGCTATGTTTTCAATTCCAAATTACAGAATGCTATGCAGTAGTTAAAAATAATTAGATGAAATTAATGGCACGTTAGACTGCCAAAACACATTAAATAAAAAAGAAAGTTATATTCTCATTATGAAGCAATTAGTGAAATGAAAGGAAAATTACATATTTCTCCAGAAAATGATCCAAGAGGATAGGTACAATATAATGGTGATTTCCTAAATGTCTAGAACAGTGATGGCGAACCTTTTGAGCTCGGCGTGTCAGCATTTTGAAAAACCATAACTTAACTCTGGTGCCATGTCACATATAGAAATTTTTTGATATTTGCAACCATAGTAAAATAAAGATGTATATTTTTGATATTTTATATATTTAAATGCCATTTAACAAAGAAAAATCAACCAAAAAAATGAGTTCGCGTGTCACCTCTGACACGCGTGTCATAGGTTTGCCATCACTGGTCTAGAATATGATTGGGGTGCTGGGTATCTAAAGAGAGCTTTGCTTTGTCTGTCCTTTTATAATGAGACATCTGATATTCATGTGCTACTTTGGAAACTAAAAATAAATATATGGGAGCTAGACTGCATACTGAAGAAGGAAGTTACAAATATGGAAAGAGAGAACGAGAAATGAACTCTGTGGTGTTGGATTGAAATTGGAGGTATCCATGTGCACAATGTTTTTTTAAAAAATATATCAAGATAGACCTAGACATGTATATATGTTTATGTGTATTTCCTAGTTTTGTCTGCTGAGATGGCCTAGATTTACTCAGGAACAAGGAGCCATCTAGCACCCAGATCTTGGTTTCTAAACCATTGGCCATAAAGGAACCAGGGCTCCTTGGAAAAATGGCTGACTCCAGAACTAGGGAAGGAAAAGTAGTGAATGAACCTGAAGCATTTTGCTGTGCTAAAGAATAGGGAAGGGCTTGAGTAATGACAGGACATGTCCAAAGGACATAGAAATATACAAGGATGGGGGGTTGACTCACTGGCCAAATCTGGGACAATTTGAACATAAAGAACATAGTGACAGATTATAACCCATAGGATAAAAAAAATAACCTATGAGTCAATACTGACATAAATATATAGATGAATAAATACATGGGCAAAAAGAGGAAGTTCTTCATTACAGAAGAATGCCAGCTAATAAATATAGAAGAAATGAAAGACCGAAAACCACTCATCAGCAACCACCATAGTTATAACTATCTCAGACAAGAATTATGAATGCTAAAACTTGTGGGTAAAAGTTTGATGAGAAACTTATTGATTACATAGGGGAAAATAGAATTTCATAATGGAGAACCTGGCTGACACCACCATAACCAAGTGATCAAAGTTAACAGTTCCAATATTGGGGAAAAGTGACATCACCTGCCACCTGATATGATGTTCCTGTGTTCCTAAGTACACAGTACACATTTCTGTGATATCCCGCCAAAAATACATAACCTTAATCTTATCATGAAGAAACATCAGACAAATCCAAACTGAGGAATATTCTACAAAGAAATGGCATGACTTTTTGAAAAATGTCAAGGTCATAAAAGACAGAAAAAGACTGAGGAATCAGTCTACATCAAAGAAAACTAAAAAGTGATTACAGTTAAATGCAATCTTGGCCCAGGGGAAAAAATTGTTTTTCTTTTGTTATAAGACATTAGTGGCAAAATTTGAAAAAACTCTATGATTAGACAATATAGTATTTTCAATGTTCATTTCCTGATATTGATTATTGTACTATGATTATGTAAGAAAATGTCCTTGGTTTTTAGAAAATAAACATTGAAGTACTTAGGAATAAATGAGCACCATATCTCAAGTAGGGCAAGAAAAAAATGTTTTAAAACATATATAGACAAATGATAAAGCAAACACAGAATAATGTTAATACTTTGGAATTTTAATTGAAAAGTATTCAAGAATTCTTTGGATTATTTTGGCAACTTCTCTGTAAATCTGAAACAATTTCAGAATAAAGAGCCAAGAATAATATATGCCTACTGAAGAGATATGCTACATTAAAAAACAAAGTTAAAGAATATGCAATCCAAACACCTACTATTTGTTTATGTTCTACCCGTTTTTTTACATGTATACTATAAAATATATTCATTTTTAACATTATTGAGTGCATACTACATATAATTTTTAAAATTTATTTTCAATTTTCCAGATATTTAAAAATTGAATTTACCAGGGTAACATTGGTTAATAAAATTATGTAGGTTTTGCCCTGTGGTGTGACTCAGCTGGAGCATCATTCCATACACCAAAAGGTCACAGGTTCAATTCCCAGTTAGGGCACATACCAAGGTTGCAGGTTCAATCCCTGGTCAGGGTGCATACCGGAAGCAACCAATCCATGTTTCTCTCCCACATTGATATTTCTCTCTCTCTCTCCCTCCCCCTTCCTCTCTCTCTAAAACCAATAAAAACATATCCTTGGGTGAGGATTAAAATAATTATATAGGGCTCAGGTGTATAATTCTATAATACATCATCTCTGTACACTGTATTGTGTGTTCACCACCCCAAGTATACTACATATAATTTTGTTTTGCTTTTTTCATTTATTAAATTGTAAACATTGTAAATTCTCAAATGTTATTCCCGTGTATAAATATAATCATTTTTTCCAATGTTACAAATAATGCCATGATAAACATGATGAATATTTTTTCAAGATAAATCTTCATGCACCTCTGATTACTTCCTTAAAAATAGTTTCTGAGCTTATCTTAGAAATATTTCTGAATCAACAGGAATAAGTATTTTTAAAGCTCTTGATCTGCTGTCAAATTATTTTCCAAAAAGCAACTCATTTTCAACATTTCTCTGCAGCTCTCCCTCTATAAGACCCACTGCTAACCAGGAGAGAAGGGAGCAACTCTAAAAAGCACTGTGCTCACAAAAGCCTCTGAAGCAATCAATCCCAGTCATGTGTCACATGAATGTTTGTTTCTCTCCTCCTTTCCTCTGTTTCTCCCTCCCTCCTTTCCAGTCTCTCTGAAAAGCAATGGAAAAAATATCATTGGGTGAGGATTAACAAACACACACACACAAAAAGCTTAGAACTCAGAACTCTTGCTAAACTCCAGTGCCCCTCTGTCCCCATTTTTTTTTTTTTACCATCATTAGACAACATCAGCTCAATCTCTGCAATCTTCCACCGGCCAAAACAGAAAAACTATGGCACTTAATCCAACTTCACCTGTTTACTGTGGTGTAAACAGTAGCCTGTACTTGTTCCAAACCATTTTAACAGGGTTATTAAAAACTCACAACAACATAAACAAGTCAGTAATAATCAGATGCCATGGTGAGAAAGGACTGTCCTGTAGTGTCTATAAAAGCATCCACAATGAATACACCCCATCAACAAGACTGTGCATCAGCATAAACCATTAGCTAATGACAGTTTCATATTGACCTGACCATGTTCTCTTAGTGAATAGGAAGATAAACTCCTCTGAGGCTGGCCTGACATTATACCATGCTGTCACCTGGGACAGGTACACTAGGTCACTCAAGGTGCTCCTGACAACGACAGTGTAATGCTCCCTCTGACAGACAGTATGAGGAGAGCTGTGTACCTGGCTGCAGCGGGCTGTAGGGACACAGCTGGGTTATAAGAACCATGGCGCCACTGCATCTGCTGTGGCTTCCTGTTAGAAAAGACGCCTGCCACATCAAATAGCACACCTGTGTGAGGGGAAATGAGGTCACAAGACTAGGAAAAGGTGTCCTCTAAGCATCAACCCATACCCAAGTGCCTTAATGCATACCTATGCAATGTCCACCTTATGCAGGCAAGGTGAATGCTCTGCACTTGGCCTCCATAACGGGTCTAGGTAGTTCAAGCAGCTTTTTCCTTGTGACTTCACCACCTCGGCATTTAACTCCTAGGTTTTCTGTGAGGGGAGAAGACTCTGGGAGGAATCAGCCCCAGGTCTTAAATGCTTCAGGCCAGAAGTGACACATATTACTCCCTCTCAGAGGCCGTTAGCCAAAGCTAACTTCAAGAGGGATAAGAAATGTGGGGGAGCACAGAAATATGCAGTGAGCAGTAAGTGTGTCTGCCACAGGTGTGTAGAGCTTGTTCAACGTGATGGGGAGCCAGCAGCAGAACTACTAGGAGTCTAGCTGCTCAAGGATTCATGACCTATATATAAACTGGACTTTTTAAAATAGAGATATAATTCACTTACCATAAAAGTCACCATTCTAAAGTGTATAATTTAATGGTATATTCACCCATTGTACAACCATCACTGCTAATCCCAGAATAGTTCATCACCCCCAAAAGAAATCTCATACCCATTCCTGGCTTTTCTTCCCCTTTTTGCTCTGGAAATCATGGAAGAACCTCTACACTATCCTTAACCCTAGGTCCTATTTGCCTCACCCCATCATTTTCTATTTGTCTCATCTATTTTTTCCCTAAATAAATACTAATTGTAATAATAATTAATATAATTAAGCACTTACACTATTACATTCTACTATTTAATTTCATCCTTATAAGGCCCTCTGACGTATAGGAGCCATAATTATCTCAGAGATTAAAGTCTGTGTCCAAAGTCAGGGAATTGATATGTGATAGAAGCAGGATTCAAACCAGGCTAACTGGCAATAGAACCACTCTGTCATCCACTTGCATGCCCTTCGAAACCTTTTTAGAACAAGGCAAAGTTACAGAGAGAAGTTGCTTCCTTAATGACCTGGGATTCATTTGCAGTTGGCATCCTGGTTGTACCATCAGGTGACAGTATTACTCAAAATTAAATAAACCCTAGAGGCATGGTAGAAGCTGGTGTGTGGCTGGAGCTATCCTGTATTTCTGTTCCCCTAGTGATCAAGAAGCCTGGCATAACATGGTGCTCAATACATATATTTGCCCAGTGACTGAATCAATAAAATCTCCCAAACCAGAGTTAACACTCCACACACAATTACACAGCATGCTGGCTCTTTAGCCATGAGCATCTGAACAGAACTGGTGCTTCCTTCTGAGAACTCTTGGGTCTGCTTAAAGTCATCCAATTTTCAATTTTCATAGCAAAATGGCAGGACACTACTCATAAGATGTGCTTAAAAACCTCAGGACCTCCACTGTGGACTGTCTGTCTTCTGCCTCTGGCAAAGGGTCTCTCTGTACTCACTTTTCCGGATTCTCCCGCTTTAACCCTGATGATAAAATATATCACTCTGAGTCTATTCTCTTGCTCCCATCCCCTATATCTGCCCTTACTATTATGGTAGAGCCTAAAGTTCTCTGCCCTTACCCAAGATGGGTCCCAGAAAGGGCTACCTACCTGTGGGTCATGCTCTTCTGTTCTTTAGAATATTCCCTCCACCCCTGCACTTAAGCCATCATCATCCTGTTTATCTTGTCCACACATATGCAGTTCCAGCATCTCAAAGAGGGCTGACTACACATGAAGTGCTCTACAAACGCCTGCTCAATCACAATAGCTTCCCTTGACTGTTTTTTGGTACAATTACCTGCCTCCCAGGGTCCTTCTCTCAATTACTAGTTCTTTCCATGGTTTTGCTCAGAAGAGTGTGGGCCTTGAAATTCAACAAACTTAAAAGCCAGGTGAGCCATGAAAGAACACGGGCTTTACAGGTAAACAGACCGTGCTTCAAACCCCAAATATCCATCTACAAACCATGAGGGCTCTTTACTTATGACATTACTTATCACACAACCTCAATCCTCTCGCTGACCATCCTCACAGTTATGATCATCACATTGGACATAAAACATCCAACACAGGACCTGACTTACAACATACATTCAAAGGTCAAACTAGATCTCTTTTATTCATTTCATTAGAATTTTTAAAATAAACAAATTTATTCATGTTTTTGGCATCCAGGTAGCTGACTTAGAAATATCTAAATAGAAGTAGACTACTGTGGGGTGGAGACTCAAGTTCTTTCTCTTCTTAATGATTAATTATTGAATTAAATTTTTAATAAACTATCAATTGCTGGAAGAACTTAAAACATTTATAATTTTACACCTTTCTTGCTAAAAGTAAAATCCTATAAAAAATTCAGATGGCGCCGAAACCGGTTTGGCTCAGTGGATAAAAGCGTCGGCCTGCGGACTGAAAGGTCCCAGGTTCGATTCCGGTCAAGGGCATGTACCTGGGTTGCGGGCACATCCCCAGTAGGAGATGTGCAGGAGGCAGCTGGTCGATGTTTCTCTCTCATCGATGTTTCTAACTCTCTATCTCTCTCTCCCTTCCTCTCTGTAAAAAATCAATAAAAATATATTAAAAAAAAAATTCAGGTGGCACCTTAGAATAATCTTGAAAAATACAGATAAGACTCAATATTAACAGTCAATATGCAGAAGAAAGCTTAGCAGTATACTTGGGAGTGAGAAACCATAATCAGTCATTGATCCATTTATTCCTTCATTCACCCAGTTAGTATTTAATGAATGACTACCTTTACACCTGGCACTGCTGCATGCACTGGCTTATACTCATGGAAATGATGGGAAGTTCCCTGCCCTCACTGAATTCACATTCTACTCCAAGCATATTGCATTAGGCAGAGGGAGATTCAGACTCGTTTTATTATAAGCTACATCCATATCCTTTATGGAAGTAGGTGGAAAGGGAAGAAAAACACAAAACAATAAGACAGTGAGGGCAACTGTAAATTCTAGAGCAAAGGAGGGGTGATAAAAGCAGGGCTGTGAGCCCTGGCTGGTGTTACTAAGTGGTTAGAGCATCAGCCTGCACACCAAAGAGTCACAGGTTCAATTCCTGGTCAAGGGCACATACCTGGTCTGGGTGCATGCAGGAGGCAACCAAGTGATGTGTCTCTTTCTCTCATCAATGTTTCTCCCTCTCTCCTATCCTCCCTCCCTCCCTGAGCATGACCCACAGGTAGGTAGCCCTTTCTGGGACCCATCTTGGGTAAGGGCAGAAAAAGAAAAGAAAAATCAATGGAAAAAATATCCTTGGGTGAGGATTAAAAACAAAAAATAGGGCTGTGAGATCAATCTAGCAATGGTACCATGGGCAGGTCTTGAGACGGGGGAAGGAGCGGGGAGGAGGAATTATGGACTCAGAAGGCCATTTATGGGTCTAGCACAACCAGGAAATGACAAGGGGCTACAATAAGGCTATGGTAGTAGAAAGAGATTCAAGGACAAAAACCCTGAAGGACAGCAAGGTGGTGGAAATCCAAAACGAAGACAGGAAAAAGGGACAGATGTCATTTGTCCTTAGAGCTTTAGAGACCTGGAAGATGGTGAGGTCACTAACTGGAATGAGATCTTGCTGGTGGGGTTTCCAGGTAGGCCATGGGCCATGGGCTTTTTCATCTCTGTTGTCATGCTAAATGACCTTTCAGAGTTTGCAAGTTACATTACGTAAGGAACTTCATCCAACAGGTCCACATAACATTGCAAAGGTTCTGAAACCAACAAATGCTCTTCCTTACAAGACCACAAATCCCTGACTCCATGCCTGGAATGTGTCCCTACCTAACCCCCACCCCTGAGCACAATTGGCTAATACATTCTCCTGTATATTCAAGAACCATCATCCCTCTTTGCAGTGTGAAAAACCGACCCTAAATGACCTAAGATACAGAATGAGCAAATCTGGGTTTAGAGAAGGTGAGCACGAGTTCATGTGTTCCTACCCAGTCCTCAAAAAACCTTTGTACAGATCCAGCCTACCCAACGCAATGATGATGTGTGCTTGTGAGGATCGAAGTACTGCAAGATCATGGTGCTCTTACATAAGCACCAAAGGAAGAGGGAATGTGGAAGGCTGAGCTTGGCAAACCGGGTGGGGTGGGCAGGACCACAGGAAAAGGCACTAAAGATAAAGCTACGGGGAGATTAAAAAATGACTAAACATAATTCATAAATGTCACC
Source organism: Myotis lucifugus (assembly GCF_000147115.1). Lineage (NCBI taxonomy): Eukaryota > Metazoa > Chordata > Mammalia > Chiroptera > Vespertilionidae > Myotis > Myotis lucifugus. The sequence goes on along the minus strand of NW_005871093.1, from coordinate 6,281,857 downwards.
TGGAAGTAAATTATATAAGTCCCACATCAGAGGGCACACTCCCACAAAACCCATTTCCCCCTGTTATTACAACCAGGTAGACAAAAGCCAACTACTTCCATTCTATTTTCCTACCACAGGATGTCTCCTAAAGAATCCAATTCTCTGAGAAACAGTCCACAGCTGATGGCACCACAGTTTGATCCAACATTATATTCTAGTCTTGAAACTGATTAATTTCTGGGAGCATCTGTACATTCTCTCAGCTGTGCACAGACACTGTGCAAAGGATATTAGAATGCCTCACCCTCCAGCACCACAATTACAGGATAATCCTTATATTTCTCCCCAACATAGTCATCTTTACAAGTAAAACAAATAAGCCCCCCACATCAGCAGTTTTCTCCATAAGCCACTCGGAAGGTCCCCCAGGTGTTTTGTTCATTAAGCATTAGCCAAGTTGCCACACCAACCAGCATCAGGCATAACAGCTGATGAGCCTGGCTCCAATGGACCCAACCAACAGGAGCCACTAACCTTCAAAGAGCCATAGTTTGCCCTGGCCGGTGTGGCTCAGTTGGTTGAGCATCATCCCATGCACCAAAAGGTCACCAGTTCAATTCCTGATCAGTGCACATGCCCGGGTTGCTGGCTTGATCCCTGGTAGGGGGCGTGCAGGAGGCAGCCCAAGGATGGGTCTCACATCAATGTTTCTCTCTCCCCACCCCCTTCCTCCCTCTCTAAAATCAATAAAAACATATTTTTAAAAATTCAAAGAGCCATGGTTTGCCCATGGGACTCCTTTGCCACCTTTACACACACACACATACACACACACACACACACACACACACCAACAGGTATACAATTAATGTAACCACCTTATGTGGGGAGGGGGTGGAGAAGAAAAAAAAACATTTAGGATGTGGAGCTCTAAAATGGTATGATACAGATTCAGGCAGAGTTAGATTCCCAAATGATGAAGTCACTCAGAGAGAAAGATATTGGGCAAGAAGAAAGTCTGAATATCCAATACAGGAAAACACTTCTGTGCCAGTCACATCACTGGCCTACTTAAAGGCCTTCCCATCCCAGCCACCTTCCCTGTTCACAGCCACCTTCAGGTAAGCCCTAAACCCTCCAACCCTCATGCAAACTACACCTTACACCTCCCAGAGGGGGTGTGCCTTGGTGGGTTCCCTACCTACCCTCCAAGACGCAACTCAAATGTCACCTCTTCTATGGGGCCTTGCAAGACTCCCCCCACATAAGGACAGCTCATCCTGAGTGCTCCCCAGCACACACCAGGCTCAGCACCAAGGATAAGCACCTCATATGCATTATCTCGAGAATGAACTCAACACTCTGCCATAATTGTTTACTTCATGTTTGTTCCCCTTCCCGGCAGAGTTCGCAAGTGCCTGAACTAGGCCCTAAACATAGCTTAGACCCGGAAAGCCAAATATGTGTTTTGTAAGTGTCATTCCACAGGACAGAAACACTGCCAAGGGAGCATTACTGCAGAAATATGTATAAACATCTCTTGAGCTGTTCCAGGGAAGAAGGGGAAATAGTCCTTCATTCCCCCACTTCATGGATGAAGAAAGTAAGGCCTGGTGTGGGCCACTCCCTGTATAAACTCTACGCTGACTCTGACCCAGGAGCTTCTCCCTACCTGCCCAATGAGCCTAAGTTTCCGTCAAATGCCAGATAACAGAACTGTACAGAAAAATGAATTTGTTCTGTAGCCTATATAATAAGAGTAATAAAGAACTGCCATCATCTATCTCTCTATCAGATATTCATTTAAGTTTCTTACACTATAATTAAATGTACAGTGAAACATACAAGAAATACATGCTTATTGTGCTTTGCGGTATTGCAAGTGAGGACGAATAATCATGTTATTAAGTATGTATATGTATTAGGAGATTCTCCTTCCATCAAAGCAAACAAACAAAAAACCAATCCTCTTCAGTCAGAAAATGAGATACAGCACAAAAAGAGGAGTGAGGACCCTGGAAAAAGATGGCCCTGGATGAGACCTTGGCTTCACCCTCACACCCTTGAGCAAATGATTTCATTGCTGAGATCCCTCCCCAGCTATGAAGTGGGTAAGGAAACACCAGCTTTTGGAGTCATCAGAAGAACTTAAAATATATACGTGTGTGTTTGTTTGTGTATACACAGGTGGGCATACATAATATAAATTTAATACAGAGTCTGGCATAAAATTTTCTGAAATAAGAGCTTCTCTTTTATTTGCAACTGGCCTTAGAATTATGAATTTTAAAATGACGAGTCTCTGTTGGTGGGAACATACAAGGTATCATATTTGGAGGGGAATTTGACAATATCTATTGACATTTAAAGTCACACCATTCTACAAACACTCTTCTCTCTCTCTTTCTGTCTCTTTTGCACTATTTTTCTCCATAGGGGAAAAAAAAAGTCTCAGTGTAAGGCTATGAAGGACATTCACTGTCTATATTGCATATTTTTATGACAGTCTTTTTTATAATGAGCACTTAAAACTTTTTTGTAAACAGAAAAAATACATTTTTATAAAAAGTAATTTCTCCATTTAATTTCTTATAATTTTTTAAAATATAATTTTATTGTTGTTATTATTAAAATATATTTTTATTGATTTCAGAGAGGAAGGGAGAGGGAGAAAGACAGAAACATCAATGATGAGAGAGAATCATTGATCAGCTGCCTCCTGCACTCCCCACACTGGAGATCAAGCCCACAACCTGGGCATGTGCCCTGACAGAGAATCGAACTGTGACCTCCTGGTTCATAGGTCGACGCTCAACCACTGAGCCATGCCAGCTGGGCTGATTTTAATTTTTAAATGAATCTCACATATAATAAAAAGTTAAATCCCAAATTATTTATCACCATTTGAAAAAGCATGTGTGTTATTTGTCTCCCCCCTCCCCCCCACCCCCACACTAGACAATCAGATCTATGGGGGACTTATCTGTTTGGTCACTGTTATACCCATGACATTTCAAAAATTGCCTGGTACATAGTCAATAATTGTTAACTGAACACACTTAAAAGCTCACATTGTTCCAGCTCTTCCACTTCTAAGAATTCATTATACAAAAATATTTGCCCAATTGCACAAGATAAAGAACAAGACACTCATCCAGAATTCATAATAGCAAAAAGCTACAAACCACATAAATTTTTTTCAATAATACTGCTTACTAGAATATTCTGTCATTTTTAAAAGCATGAGGCTTTACCCTGGTACGTGTGGCTCAGTGGTTGAGCGTCGACCTATGAACCAGGAGGTCATGGGTTGTGGGCTGGATCCCCAGTAAGGGGCATGCAGGAGGCAGCTGACTGATGACTCTCTCTCATCACTGATGTTTCTATCTCTCTCCCTCCACCCCCACCCCCAAAATCAATAAAGATTAAAAAAAAAGAATGAAAGAATGAGGCTTTAAAAAAGAATGAGTTGGTTCTCTACATAGTGATATAGAAAGACATGTTAAGTAATAAAAAGCAAGCCTCAGAACAGTATGACTAGTAACATCTAAGTTTTTGTTTAAAATTAAAATAGTAAAAAGGTTCTGTTGTTTTAAGTTAAAAATAGATAATAAATGTTTTTTATATGCGAAGAAAAATATCTGGAGAATATATACTACACCACTAGCAGTGATTTTTTTTTGTCTCAGTGAAAGGCTATGAGGGATGTTCACTATAGTGCATATTTCTTAAAAGTTTTTAAAATAATGAGGACTTAATATTTTTGTAAACAGAAAAATAGTTATATGGAAAGTCATTTCTCCATTTTACTGTTTTCTGATTGTAACTTTCAAATGTATCAGACATACAAATTAAATCCCAAAGCACTAAACTGAGGTCCATGGGTTTTCCAAAAGAAACAGTGCTAGTGCCACAGCTTGAACTCAGGTTCCCTGACTCCCAATCCAGTGCTCTGCTCCTTCCTACATCACAGGAAGCAGAGATATTGCAGGGACAGCTGGGCTCTCTGGAACTATTAAAGGTCTTACAACTATACAGAAGCTTCCATCAGGGAAAAAATAAGAAGTTGCTTAAGAGCTTCATTCTTATTAACTTAAAATGTTCCATGCGTTTAGCAAGTAAATGTTCAGGATTGGCCAAGAAGTTCTGATTTCAAAGTCTATTTCCCAAGTACACTCGGATTTACTCAGGTTCTGATTTTCAAAGAGGACCAAGCCAGTCATTGGCAAGTCCTAAAACTTCAGGTTCCTCAGGCAACTGACATCTGTGGCTGATTATAAACTCACTAGAGGCCCGGTGCATGAAATTTGTGCACTGGGGGTGGGTCCCTCAACCCAGCCTGCACCCTCTCACAGTCTGAGAACCCTTGGGGGATGTCCGACTGACGGCTTAATGAACAGCACACCCCCTGTGGGAGTGCACTGACCACCAGGGGGCAGCTCCTGTGCTGAGCGTCTGCCCCCTGCTGGTCAGTGCGCATCATAGCGACCGGTCGTTCTGCCATTCGATTTGCATATTAGCCTTTTATTATATAGGATTATATAGGATACCACCCAGGGATATTTACCTGCCTGATTCCTGTTGGCTGCAGTCAATGCTGCTATTTCCAAGTGCTGAAGTATAACCCTGGGGTTCCTTTTATCTAAAACCTACCTGCCCTTTTTTTAAAGTGCAAGACATGAAGAATTTTACAGTTAAGACCACTCTGAAGTTTTCAACACCACAACACAACTGGAAGCTAATATTCCATTCTCTGAAATGCAGATCTGTTTTTTGGACTCTTGAGATAATGATTAAGCTATGCGTCCAGTGAAACAGCTTTCTACATCAGGAGTATGAGAAGTATGAGGAGCTCAAGAACTGACCACTCTCTCAAAAGGAAAATAAGAACTCTTAGAGGGACACAAAGACAAGAGGGTGATCCCTTCTGGCTTTTCTTTTTTACTGAGACTTTTGGACTGTTTCCCTGACCAAGCCAACCCCACAACCATTCGAAGGGGATTTGTGTAGGCAGAACTTGTGCGTAGTTAACGAATCAATGGCTTCTCCCCAAACAACAGGACTTAGAGCACTGCACAGTGAGGACAATGAATCCCAGAAGGTTAGTTAATTGCCCAGCTTAAAGGAATTTAAGTTCTCAATGTCACCCTCCCTCCTAGACCCTCTTTTGAGCCACAGAACCTCACACCTGTGGTGGCAGCAGGGTGGGCTGTATGTATCACTGTCTGTGCTACTGAGAAGGTAACAGAGGCTCAAGAAGTTAAGCGTCCTGCCAAGCTGCCAGGATTCAGACCCAGGACCATCCCCTCCAGCCTTGTCTCCCTTGGTGCCGGCACTACGCTCTAGCTTTGGCCAAGCTCAGAGGGAAGGCTGCCTTTTGGAGGTCCAACAGACGAGGCAGTCTCGTTCATTACAATGTCCCCAATCTCCTCGGTACTGGTCACCAACTTACACAGTGGTAACCAGCCTTAAGAAATAAAAGCAAAAAGCCAAGGTCAAGTTCCCGTCGCCCAGGGAGACCTTCACCTCTTACCCAATAGCTCCCAAGAGCTAAGTAAGGGCGTCAAGGCTGCCCAGCAGAGCCCGGCAAGTATCGGCCAAGGCACCTGCCTGCGACCCGCACCGCTCCCCAGGGATGCCTGGGCCCCCGGCCACACGCAGCGTGATTCCCAGAAGAGGCCGGGCTGCCCTGCTCAGCCCCTGACTGAGCTCACCTGATGCTGCTGGATCGGACTCGGGTCCCATTCGCACTCACAGGGCGCCTCCTACGTGAGGTGCCCCCCAAACTGCCGCCTGGAGACCCATCGTACCGACGGGGAAACTGAGGCTTGGAGAGGAAAAGTGGCTCAGCCCCAGGGTTCGCGCGGGCCCTGGAGCCGGAGCCCTCTGACACCGAGACCCGAGGGGCTGGGCTGGCGTCCTCGGTTGTGGAAAAGAAGACCCTCAAGCCGCCGCAAGGGGTCAGTTCGAGGGGAAGGTCCACCGGGGATGAGCCGAGGTGGGAGCCGCGCTGGCCGTGCCAGCGTCGGGTGAGACACTCAGCGACCCGGCCCAGCGCCACCGGCCCGGGCGGTCGCGGCGACCACAAGGCACCGGGCGGCGGAGCCACGGCACCCCGAGCCCTGGCGCCTGTAGCTTACCGACCAGGTACCCTGGGTCCCCCTCACTCACCTCGACCTATTCCGCAGCACTCCCGAATCCGAGCCGGACGCAGGCCCGCACCACCGAGGTGCTACCACCGCCCGCTCCTCACGCGGGGGTGGGGGCGTGGCCGTCGGTGGCCCCGCCCCCCCCACAGGGCCGCGCGCTCCCGGGCCAGGTTTCCCCCCTGCGAATCCGTGTTCTTGGTACGGGCCGCCGGGCCACGCCCCCTCCGCGTCTGGGCAGGGCATCCGGGCACGGGAGCTGGCACGTGGTTGGTGGCGGGCGGGACTCCTGGGCGGACCGCTTGTCCTGTTTCCCTAGTTGCGGTCCCCAGGCCGCTGCCCACCCTCTCATGGTCCGCCACGGGCCATGGCTGTGCACCGCGGTGTCTAGCCGGCTGTAGGTCGCGCTTGGAAAGTGTTCGCCGCTTTTTCTCCCCCGCGGCCCTCAGTTTCCTGACCCAGGCTAGGTGCACAGGTGGTCCGGTCCCTCCTGCCCGACCTCGGATTGGAATGCTGGCCTGCTTGGGTCGGGGGCGAGATATGACCTGGCACCTGGCAGGGGCGAGGACTGGAGGGACCAGAGGTTGGCGCCTCGGGTTGGAAAAGCCTGGCTGTCTTGGTCCCGGGCGAGACTCCCCACTCTACCTTCTACTGCGGATCCTAAGTTATAGGTGTCACGGTGCCCTGTGACATCATAGGACTCCTTAGGACACCTTACGTTATAGATGTCCATGTAAGAATGTCCATACCTCGTTTATTTGAGCCAAACAGAATATCCTGGAAGCAAGATCTCATCAGACTGGGAAAACAACAACTAAGAAAAACAACAGTTTGGAACTTATTTTATGTTTTTAGAATTAAGGAGGGAATGTAAAGAAGAGTACATGAAGGTGGTAGAAAGCAAGGGGGCGATCTGATTACAGCAGCGATTTTCAGCCTTTCCCATTCATCTCATGGCACACATAAACTACTTACTAAAATTCTTCAGCACACCAAAAAACACATTTTTTGCCGATCTGACAAAAAAAATAGGTATAAGGTTGACGGCTATTGTGTTGGTTATTTTTTTATCTGACAGTCTAAGATCAGTTCCCCTGACTAAATAGGTATTGCATGTTTTAAAAATTCTTGCAGCACACCAGTATGCCACAGCACCCCAGCTGAAAACTGCTGGATAGTGAACAAGATTATGTGCCCTCTTGATGGTGGCCATTGCTTTAGAACAAGCATGTCAAATTCAAAGGCTAATGGGCCAAATAAACAAGGTTTAAGTTTATGTGGGCCACAAAAAAACAAAAGCTTCAATTTTTCATAGAAACGTAGGTTTATTTCGATAGAGACATGCTGAATACAAAGGGCTGAAATAAATGAGTAATCGTTAACATAAAATAATAATATTAATAAAAATTAATATTTTTTTCTTGAATATTTACCAGACACTAACTGCACAAATTAATAAGCATAACGTAAATAAACCTATTTTTTTTTGTTCTCTAAAAGCGAAATATTTCCTGTTGCGCACACTAAACAAGTCAGTCCAAGACTAATGACATGGCAATCGGCTGCTAAAATATTCACTGCTAGTATTAGTGGAGAGAAATGGTGCGCCTGCGCATAAGGCGCCTAAGGGAAATGAATGCAACACGATTATAGTAATCAGTCATTAGCGAATGTTGTAGTTCGTTATTAATAACTAGAGGCCTGGTGCACAAAATGCATGCACTAGGGTGGGGGTCCCTCATCCCAGCCTGTGCCCTCTCACAGTTTGCCCTCTCACAGTTTGGGACCCTTACTCCTTACTGCCCGCCTGCTTGCTGATCCTTAGCGCTACGGCTGCTGCAGAGGCGGGAGAGGCTCCGCCAGTCTCTTCGCTCCCTAGCAGCAAGCAGCTCTGGCTGAGCAGCACTCCCCCTGTGGGAGCGCACTGACCACCAGGGGGCAGCTCCTGCATTGAGCATCTGCCCCCTGGTGGTCAGTACACATCATAGCGACTGGTCGTTCCGCCATTCAGTCAATTTGCATATTAGACTTTTATTATATAGGATTATGTATAAAAGGATATTGTAAAAATTAAGTTATGAACTTTTTATTAAAACGTTTCTTACATATTGGCTGGGCCGCAAAAATATTCATTGTGGGCCGCAAGTTTGACATGCTTGCTTTAGAAGGAGAGGTTTGAAAGGGGACATTTCAGTGCTGTGTTCATCTCTAGATGCACAAAAACTATGGACAGGATCTGCTTAAGGCAAAGATAAGCCTTTTAACCAAGAAGTTATATATGCCTGGGGCTTGACCATGATCTGCCCAGTTAGGAATTTATGATCAGAACATCTTGTGAGGTTACTTTCTATAGAACCTCTTTTTCATACACATAGGGTTTTGAGGATTAAGTTATATAACTCCTGATTTAGCTCAGTGTGATAGTAAGTTCTCTAGAAATATGTCATTGCTATCATTATTACTACAGGCTGCACTGGAAATTTCTTTTGCAACAGTGGGCAACTCATTTCATTCAGAGCTGATTCTCTTTCTTTGAAAACAGGACCAACCAATAGTAAAGTCCTATATAGAGGGAATTATTATGGTGGCCCCAGTTTCAGGCTTCCTGTAACCAGGAACCAGTCCCTCCAACAGGTTTGATGAATAGCCTTCAGGATGGGGCACACCCTGTCCAACTAAGGGACTAAACATGTAACTCCTGCACTATTTCCTTCAGGATGGGGAACACCCTGTCCAACTAAGGGATTAAACATGTAACTTCTACACTATTTCCTCAAGAGAGCAGTGGGGAAATTCATCACCCAGATCTCTGATACTCCCACCTTTCCAACACCTTGTTGACCATCTCCTCTGAGTGTCCCAGTGAGGTCTCAAACTTTGTGGATCCTTAACACCTGCTCTGTGAAGCCAGACTTATTCATAACACTGAGTGCTGCCTCTCCCTAATAATAGCATCCCTGAGTCAGGAAATAGGCATCTTCTGTTGCTTTTTCCCATTGAGCCAGTAATTGAATCCTATGGATTCTATCTCCAGGACCTGCCCCAGCCCTAAGTGAGTCCTACCTGAAGGGTTGGCCTTTCTACTGGATGACCTCAGCAGTTAGTGACTGCATGCCACTTCCAGTTTCTTCTACACCCACTGCTAGGAAAACTTCCTCATACACGTACTACTGTGCTGCTTTTCCCTGTACCCTTTTTCTCAGAACACACTCTCACTAGCCAGCTTGGGGGGCAGAGGGGAGTAGGTAGATACACATCTCACACTAACAAATTGTTGATGGATAAAATATTTAAATGATTAAAGAGAGCAAGAAGAAAAATCCTACAAGAAACCATGGGAGAATTTGTGTTAGTCTACAAAAGGCCCTTCTGAGTTATGACACAAACCCCATGTATGTATATGACCTCTCTGGAAAGAAAAAAAAGAAAAGGTAACGTGGTTGTTTCCAGAGGTGAGTTGGGAAGGGGAAGGGGAGTGTCACTTTTGCCCTTTGTATCTTTCACTTTGTGCCTTATGAATATTTTATTTATTCTGAGTCAAATACATAAGTACGTGTTTTTTTTTTAACACCCAAATAAGCTTATTGCTGGCCAAAGAACCACTCTTTTTAGCAGCTTCCAATACCTAAATAGTAACTATACACTTATTTTTCTTAACTTAAAATTGTATATATATGTGTGGGGTTATAGACAATATCTCTTGCCAGCTCACCTTTGTTTCTCCTCATCTTCACTGCCCAGAAAGAATCACTTATTGCCTTATTTAGCCCTTCTTCTGTCCTTATTTCCATGCTGGTAAATAAGTGTTTTTGTGGCTGGCTGTTGTCCTACATTTTAGGTCTTATCTCTTGAATCCTACTAATGATGGGTTGGGTCAGGTCACAGAGCCTGCCTTACCCTCCCCAACCCCCAATATTTCAACATAATTATTTATATACCTACTTTACTTCCTCTGTTAGTCATCTTTATAAGTGAAGTAAGCCTGGGACCATCCCCAGCTGGCAGTATCACGCTATGTTATACAATGAAGCCATCAGCATCCTTGCCCTTCCCTTTGTGGCCCCACCTCTGCCTTCCAACTTCAGTTATCGGAATTCTGGAATTTTCATTATTGAGCTGATAACATTTACATTCTACATATGTGTTCTTTGCTTTGTCTGTCGTTTGGGTTTAAAAGTCAACTCAGCAAGCATTGACATCGTTCTAACGTTGTTCAGGGTGTGTGTGCACAGCCAAGTCAACCACCCCTGTGATGACAGGTCTCTTCTTGTACAGCTGTCCACTTCCTGGAGGTTCATTTTTTTTCTGGCACGATTTAAAAGAAGCAGATCCTCAGTCTCTCTTTGGATTTGGTGTATCAAGCTTTCTCTAGAGCAGTGGTTCTCAACCTTCCTAATGCCGCGACCCTTTAATACAGTTCCTCATGTTGTGGTGACCCCCCCAACCATAAAATTATTTTCGTTGTAACTTCATAACTATAATTTTGCTACTGTTATGAATCGTAATGTAAATATCTGATATGCAGGATGTATTTTCATTGTTACAGATTGAACATAATTAAAGCATAGTGATTAATCACAAAAACAATATGTAATTATATATGTGTTTTCCGATGGTCTTAGGCAACCCCTGTGAAAGGGTCGTTCGACCCCCAAAGGGGTCGCGACCCACAGGTTGAGAACCGCTGCTCTAGAGACTTCCTCCAGGGTTCTCAGGCTGCCTCCTTCCCCCATCTAGATTAGCTACTGTCAAGGATCGAGGCTGAATTCCTATCTGGGTCTCAGTTCTCACATCAGGTTCTCAATCAAAGTTTGTGGAATGAATGGAGTTCCTTAGTCTGGAACATTCAAAATCTGGCCCCAACCCTTAATCTTCATAACTTTCTTCCACAAACTTTACACTCCAGCAAAATTGGATGGATTCTCATACATGGTATGCATTTCGATTGTTCAGAGCCATCAGGAATGTAGTTCTTTTCCGTGTCTATATCTTACCAATTCTTCTACACCCCCGCCCCCCCCACGAAAGCTGTCCTGACCCCTCCAGAAGTGATGGCACTCTCGCTTCTGTCCAGTCATCCAAGGCCCAGAGTATTTTCTACTTTAAATCATGTCTCCAAAGTCTTGGTCTTTGGTCCCTCCAGGGCGGGTCTGTGTTAGAGGCCTACTCTCTCTATCTCTCTACCCCCAAGTCCTGCCAAATGAGATGAGAGGGAGCTAGGGGACTGGGCTATGGTCATTGCAGAACAAGGACTTTGTGGCCGACCCAAGGCCCTGCTTCGTTGGGCTTTGGGGGCTATCTTCACTGAAATGGAAGAAGGTTTGTCCAGGTATAGGTGCAGATGCCACTAGGGGAGAGATGGGGGACCACCAGGATAGTGGGTCTTTCTCTGATGCAGACAATCCATTTCCACACCCACACTGTCCCTTCATAAGTTTTTCTGAATGCAAACAACCAGAAAACTCAAGACCTACAACAGACAAAAAACTCAGGGACTGGGGGGCCAGAAGCTGGCTCCTAAAGCAATGCTTCTTTTCCCAGGAGAAGCTTTTAAACATGTAGTATCCCATGAAGCTAAGGGAGGCATTAATCTGTATCAGTATCTTTTGATGTCCATGATCCCTTGAAACCTTTCCCTGTTCTATAGAACCAAACATTTCCTGAGCGCTTACAGTGGCTGCCACTTGCTATAGGATGGAGGTGAGGGGTTAACTACTGAGCACCAACTAGATCCTAAGCACTGTGTTAAACATTCTACAACACACATTACTACAAATCTCTCAAAAATATTTGCTATAATCCCCACTTGATAGTTGAGTAAACAGAGGCTCAGAGAGGTAAAGGAATTTGTCCCAAGATCCCCAAGATCCCACAACTATTAAGTGTTTAAATTGTGATAGGACCTTGTGCCCATCGGTGATCTTGTCAAGCATGTCCAAATCCTTCCCACTTCTGACCTTCCCCAGTAATGGGTCTGGCTCCCTTGGGGCACCCACCCAGCTCCTGAGGTCCTTGTTCAGCTCTCAATTTGTAGTGGAACCACTCCTCACACTAGTGTAGGCTCCCCACACTCCCACCCAGGGTGGCCCCATTGGCTGAGGGCTCCACCCTCAGTCTCTCAGGGCTCCTGTTCCAGTCAGCCTGACTCTTCACTGCTCCCTCTGACTCTGACTTCATAACTTTCTTTTATAGGCACACAGAGTTTTAAAGAACCTTTAAGGTCATGCTATACAACCCCCTACCTTGAACGGGAACTCATTCCAAGCAGGTCTAAAAAGGGCTGACCTGTCCTTTAGTAAGAAGAAAAAGAGGATTCCAGATCAGCTCAGAGAAGTTGGGTTGACATTCTCACAGAGGAATGTGGTTAATAAACTGATGTACCCTTCCTTTACTTCTCAAAAATGACAACTGTGCCCTAACTGGTTTGGCTCAGTGGATAGAGCATCAGCCTGCGGGCTGAAAGTTCCCAGGTTTGATTCCTGTCAAGGGCATGTACCTTCGTTGCGGGCACATCCCCAGTGGGAGGTGTGCAAGAGGCAGCTGATCAATGTTTCTCTCTCATCAATGTTTCTAACTATCCCTCTCCCTTCCTTTCTATAAAAAAATCAATAAAATATATTTTAATTTAAAAAAATGACAAGTGTCACACCAGCTCTCTGACATAGTGACAGAAAGGCCACTCCAAGCCCTTTGAATTAATCATTGCCCTGTCCCTTTCTCTTGGGAGGTTTCAGTGAAAGTGCAGGACAAATGAGTTTGCATATTTCCTGATCCCCCAGGGCTGCGATGACCCTACAACAGGGATGGGAGAGTCACCAAAGCACAGAACCACAGAACCTCCATCTGGATTACGCCTCGACTGCTAACCACATTCATGGTCTTGCCCAAGTCTCTTTATTTCCCTCCTTAAATAAGATATCAGTTTTCTTATTAGCAAAGTAGGGGAAAATCCTGCCCCTGCCACTTCCATGTGCTCTGGGGCTCATGATAATGATCAAAGGATGAGTATGTGACAGCAGGGTAGAAGGCAGGTCCATACCCAGGTGAACATTAGTGTCCAAGAGGAAAGGGGGAAGGAGCATGAAGACACACCTCCCTAACCTTTTAAGTCCCTGGCCAAACCTCACACCTGACCTTGTGACTAGGAGGACCCTGAACTTCCTAAAATCCTTTGATGAGCACTTGGTCTTGCCCCCATTCTACAAATGAGGAAACTGAGGCAGAGAAATGAAGCAGCCCCATCTAGTTGGAACTCCAAAGTTTGTCCTTTTTCTACAAATGGGATGCTACTCTGCCCAAACCTCTTTTACAAAAGACCTCAGTCATCCTAGTTCTTGTCTGATGTCAAGGACAGCTGGCGTAGCCTGCCCAAACCTCCTAGATCAGGCCTCCTGTCTGGTCATGAGCCAGATCTTTATAAAACAGAGCAGAGCCCTGGCCAGTGTGGCTCAATTGGTTGGAGTGTTGTCCTGTACACTGACAGGTGGCAGGTTCAATTCCCAGTCATGGCACATACCTAGGTTTCCGGTTTGATCCCCAGTTTGGGTTCATAAGGGAGGCAACTGATGGATGTTTCTCTCCTTCCCTTCTTCTCTTTAAAATCAATGGAAAACATATCCTCAGGTAAGGATTTAAAAATCATCTACACTAATAAAAGACAAACATGCAAATTGACCGTACCTTCACTACCCCTTAAGCCATGCCCACCAGCCCATCAGAGCGACTATATGCAAATTAACCCAACCAAGATGGCGGCCGGCAGCCACGAAGCTGGAGCAAGCAGGAGGTTTGGGTTGCCCCTGGAAATGGAGGAAGCCAAGCTTCCTGCCCGCCCTGTCCGGCTCTGAGCTCCACTCAAGGCTACAAAGTTTCAATTATAGAAGGTAAATAAATCCCAGAATAAAAAGAAAAAAAGGAGAAGCTGGGAGCTTCCATCGCCGGGGGCGGGGGGGGGGTGCTTGGCCAGCCTGAAAATGGCCCTCAGCCCCTCACCCAGACTGGCCAGGCACCCCAGTGGGGACCCCCCCACCCTAAAGAGGGTGTGGCCAGCCTGAAAACAGCCATCAGCCCCTCACCAAGGCTGGCCAAACCTCCAAGGGGTGAGGGTCCCCACTGGGGGTGGGGGCTTGACCAGCCTGCAAATAGCCATCAGCCCCTCACCCAGGCTGGCCAGGCACCCCAGCGGGACCCCCACCCTGATCCAGAACACC
>NW_005871093.1:6250931-6267259 GCF_000147115.1 Myotis lucifugus | reverse complement strand
TAAGGATGTCCAACTGCAGCTTAGGTCCTGCTCCCTGCTGGTAAGTGGACATCCCCCGAGGGCTGCCGGGCTGCCAGAGGGATGTCTGACTGCCAGCTTGGGCCCGATCCTCCAGGGAGCAGGCCCTAAGCCAGCAGGTGGACATCCTCCAAGGGGTCCCAGACTGCAAGAGGGCATAGGCTGGGCTAAGGGACCCCCCCCCCCGAGTGCACAAATTTTTGTGCACCGAGCGTCTAATATATAATAAAAGGCTAATATGCAAATCAACCAAATGGCAGAACGACCAGTCGCTATGATGCACAGGAGCTGCCCCCTGGTGGTCAGTGTGCTCCCATAGGGGGAGCACTGCTCAGCCAGAAGCTGGGCTCACAGCTGGTGAGCACAGTGGGAGCCTCTCCTGCCTCTGCAGCAGTGCTAAGGATGTCCGACTGACCAGCGCTAAGGATGTCCAACTGACGGTTCCAGGACTGCAAGAGGACTCTGGCCGCCTGAGGGATCCCCTGAGTGCATGATTTTCATGTACCAGGCCTCTAGTAAATAAAAACAGAGTAGAGGCCCTGGCAGCAGGGCTTTTAAGTCAGGTGTGGGTGGCCCTGCTGGCTGTAGAGCAGTGGTTCTCAACCTGTGTGTCGTGACCCCTTTGGCGGTCAAACGACCCTTTCATAGGGGTCGCCTAAGACCATCCTGCATATCAGATATTTACATTACATTAACAGTAGCAACATTACAGTTATGAAGTAGCAATGAAAATAATGTTATGGTTGGGTCACAACATGAGGAACTGTATTTAAAGGGCCAGAAGGTTGAGAACCACTGCTGTAGAGTGAGCTGGCCTGGCCAACTGGGTGCTGATGTGGATATGCTGCCTATAGGTAATGATATGGGGACTAGATAAATTGCTCCCAGGGAACAGCTAAGAAAAAGAGAAGGCAGCCGAAACCGGTTTGGCTCAGTGGATAGAGCGTCGGCCTGCGGACTGAAAGGTCCCAGGTTCGATTCCGGTCAAGGGCATGTACCTGGGTTGCGGGCACATCCCCAGTGGGAGATGTGCAGGAGGCAGCTGATCGATGTTTCTCTCTCATCGATGTTTCTAACTCTCTATCTCTCTCCCTTCCTCTCTGTAAAAAATCAATAAAATGTATTTTTTTAAAAATGGGTTAAAAAAAAGAGAGAGAGAAGGCAGAGGCAACTGTGGCACTGGACGAGAAGTCAATGCAACCTGAGGGCTTCCAGAAGAGACCATGCAAGTACAGGAGATAGCAGAGGCCCTGGGTGACTCAAAAGGCAATCACTGAGCTACCTGCATCAGAATCAGCATGGGGCCTGTTAAAGCTGTCAACTAGGGCATCTCTACCCCCAGCCACTGGATCAGAATCTCTGGAGGTAAGGCAGAAATTGAAATTTTAAATAAGCTGCATTCTTATCCACACTGGAATATAAGAACCAGTGCATTTATTGGGTTAACTTCGCCATAACTGTAGGACACGGGAGTCTACAGTACAGCTCAGATGGATCCAAACAGGAAAGCAGATAAAGAGGAGGGTGTGGATGCTGTGAAGGGTGAAACCCAGATGATGACCCCCCTGGCTCCCTAAGGTGCTAAAAAAATTTCTCCAGACCAGCCTCCCTGCCATCCCCACACTGAGAGTCCCTCTCACCACAGCCAAAGTTCAGCAGTTTCAAAGAGGCAGTCCTGAAGTGAAAGAACAAACAGCCTTTGGCAACAGCAGATCAGGTTTCCAATCTTGGTGCAGCCAAGGCCCAGACAGCTGTGTGACCTTGTATGGTCCTGTGGGCCCTTGTAACAAGGTCTCCAGGATTGAAAAGGTTAATGTGCATGAAGGGGCCAAGTATGCAGTGGTTCTCAGGGACCAGAATTCCTTCTTCTTTCCTACTCCTTACCTCCCCCCAACCCCTTCTCTTTGTTCCTTTCTGTGTTACACAACCAACGTTTAAATCCTTCCTGGGTTTGTGGGCAGGAGCTAGGCCAAGTTACAAATGGGAGGGCGTCCTGGTAAGGGGAACTTTGAGAGCCATCCCCCGTCCCCCTCCCCCCACATTCTTTTCCAGGTGTTGCTAGGCTGGGACCTTTGCCTCTCACCCAAAGGCAAAGAGCTCTTATGTTCCCCAAATTGCCTTGTTGCTGCTGGCTGTTGCCATGGCAACCAGAGCCCACTGACAACCCTTGTGAAAGGACCTCTGAGGAGGAGCCTGCTTGGTATCCATTCATGTTTAGTTCAAACACACTGAGAGCATCTACTATGTGCCTGTGCTGAGCAGTCACTTAGCAGAAATGGAAGCGGTTAGAGCTGGTCCTTGGTCTTGAGGATCTGACAGTCTCCTGGCCAACTCACGTTCAAGCACCTACTGGTCTAGTTCAGCGATTCTTAAAGTGGGGTCCCCAAACCAGTTGCATCAGCGTCACCTGGGAATTTGTTAGAAAGCCCAGATTTCAGGCCCCTTCCCAAGTTTACTGAATCGGAAATTCTGGGGGAGTGGGGGTCCTGAAATCTGTGTTTTAACAAAAGCTCTCTAGGAGGTGCTGATGCAGGCTGAAGTTTGAGAACCACAGATGTAACCAAAAACCGCACACATTCCCAAAAGATGGGTCCTATGGTTCCCATGTTATAGATGAGGAAACTGAGGCTCTGCCTGCTCTGGGGTCGAGACTAGCTGAGAGTTTACAAAGGGGTTAGAAGACGCTCAGATCCCTCAAATTCTACCTCTGTAGCACCTGGATGATGAGATAATGAGCAGATGTTTTTCCTGGGTCCTGCCTAGAGACACGTAGGCCCATGAAGCTGTCTTGCACTGTATCTAGCAGGGGCTAAACTGGGACTGAGATGAGGCTTTCCCAGCTGATCCTGTACCTCTGAGCATAGTGACATATGCAGGGTGAAATGAGAGCCTCACAATGGAGCAGAGAAGACAACCACCAGCCCCAAACAAGGTGACATTGAGCTGACATCATGCCCCCCAGGCAAGGCCATCCCAGCTTCTCCGCCCCTTCCTGCCCAAACCCCAATCCTGTGACCTGGTCTCCTGTGGTCACTCACCTACAGGCTAGGTTGGTCTCTTTCCAAGCTTCTGCCCTCACAGACTCTTAGGGTCCCATCTCACACAGCATCTGCCTGAACACCCCTTCCTCACGTTTGGAATCGCCTCTTTGGCAACTAATGGCTCACAGTCTTCTGCACATATCCCATGACGGCACTCACTGCTTTTGGGGGCAACCCATCCATCTATGAGATCTCTAACTAGCTTAAATTTCCCTTTGAATGAGCTGACATACATCCCCATGTGATTTTTACTGTTTACAATGGGAGTTAGTCTAACGCTGCTTAACAGAGATTACAGGCTTATCTTTTTAAAGTGTGATATGAAGTAAGAATACCTATTCGAATCATATCCAATGACTCTACCACCCACCTTTGTAGGTAAACAAAGCAGGTAAAACATACCAACCCATTACCTTGAGGACCGTAGGATCAGGACCCTGGGTGGCAGGAAGGACAGGAGGAAATGGAGGGCAAAACAGCTGACTTGGAGCCTCCATTCTGCCACTTACTCCCTGAGAGACTGTGGCAGGACTGGAGTCAGCTAATGCATTTTGGGGCCTCTTTTTGTTTGTTTGTTTTCTGAGGCCTCTTCCAAAAAAAAAAAAAAAAAAAGAATGTAAGATCACAAATATAATTATTCAGAATTTGTTTCATTCTGTTAGATAAAGTCACAGATGGATTGTTTGTAATGACAAAGGTAAAACTCACTCCATAGTGTTTTCAGTTATAATTTGTCTTATATGTTATTATTTTCAGAAAATGGGGGATCCTAGAGCTTAAACGACTTGAGCTTCATGGAAATCTGCCTCAGACCCTGGGAAAGTCATTCCCTTCTCTAGGTCTCAGTTTTTCATCTGTAAAATGGGGGTGAACGGGCCCAATTTCTGAAGTTAATTTAAGGATCCAACAAACTAAACGAAGGGGAAAGTATCTGCTGAGATCTGATTGTATTTTCTGATATTCAAAGATAAATGCTTGGCATTTGGGTAAGAGGGAAACAAGTGGAATGTTCCTGAGACGAGGGGAAGAGGGCCTGACAGCCATCCTAGCTTAGCATTCTGCCTGTGGGAGACCTCAGCAAAAGCTCAGTGCGACAACTAGTGAAATGGGCGGACTAGCTCTCTAGTAAAAGACAATGGAATGACCCCTTGTCACCAATCACTATTTTTTGTTTTCTGGATTATTTTTCACAAGATTCTTTCCAACACAGCCATCAATGCATTTCTGGGGGAGGAGTTTTGCCCACATTTGGGCTCAGAGAGACTTTTCACACAGAGGCAGCTCTCTGGGGCCTACAAATAAAAACCCCTTTACTTCTGGGGGCTCCTGTCTGACAAGGAAGAAAACCTGATCAGCCTCCCATGCAGATCCATGGAAATGATAACAGGATTATAATAATTATGTTCACAACATTGCCTCTGCCAAGAGAAAAAAAGGTGATGCTGTAGCTCAGGAAATTAAAACAACTCTGGCCTCATTCCCCAGAACATGTTTTTCAAGAGGGATTAGTGTTTCACATGAGAAGGAAGGAGACCTACAAATTTCCGTCTTGCCTGGGCTGCCCAGCTGGCACATGGCTATCCACACTCTCGGGTTGAAGAGGGTGTCGAGGTCAGCCTCCTCCCCTTTGTGTTTTGCTTTTTGTTGTTATTGTTAATTCTCACCCAAGGATATTTTTTTCCATTGCTTGTTAGAGAGTGGGAGGGAGGGAAAGGGAGAGAGAAACATCGATGTGAGAGAGACCTGTTGATTGGTTCCCTCCCACATGTGCCCCAGTCGGAGCATGGGATCAAACCTGCAACCGAGGTACATGCCCTTGACTGGGACACGAACCAGAGACCCTTTGGTGTATGCGCCAATGCTCTAACCACTGAGAGTGCCAGCCAAGGCCTCCTCCCCTTTTTAAAGTCTCCAGAAGACAACCTACTAGTAATTCCTGACCTAAGCCAGGTGGATTGAAGTCCCCAGTT
Organism: Myotis lucifugus; assembly: GCF_000147115.1. Classification (NCBI taxonomy): domain Eukaryota; kingdom Metazoa; phylum Chordata; class Mammalia; order Chiroptera; family Vespertilionidae; genus Myotis; species Myotis lucifugus. Next base: position 6,262,230 of record NW_005871093.1, on the reverse strand, counting down.
CCAGATGCTGCTGATACCCACCCCAGAGAATCTAGGCGCCTCCCGGCTGCAAGTGGACCCCCATCCATCTCTGTAGGCCTGTTTGCAGAGAGACTCAGTCTCCCCCAGGTGTTCTAGAGCAGTGGCTTCCAAACTTGATTAGGCAGAGGAATCCCCAAGCTCTGTGCCAGGGAGCCCCATTCAGGAAGCCAGGGGCCAGGAATCTGTGAACATTTTCACAAGCATTTTTACCCTGTAGGTAGTCCAGGAAGCACAGAGCTAGAGATATTTGGGTGGTTCTTCAGGGACTCAACCCCACACCCTGCAGCTGGGCCCCCATTTCCCACCCAGGCCCCCTGGAATTGTGCAGCAGGCAGTGCCCTTGACAGGCACTGCCCTTGTCAGGCCAGCCCTGTGCTTTCCTAGCTGTGTGGCCTTGGGCACTCCCCTCCACTCCTCTCGGCCAAAAATGCTTGCCTGGCCTGCCTCCAGGGAAGAGAAGATGACCATGAAGAAGATCTGTGTCCCATAAGACCCCGGGAAATTAACCAGAGTCGCCAGTTCTTGGCTTGAGGACTTAGGGCGGCAGGATGAGATGAGGGTGAGAGCTGGTCAAGTGGGAGATGGAAGAGTGAGGCGCACTAACTCAAACTTCAAGCAGAGATGCTCAGCACAGAGAAAGTTTCAAGCTCATCACATGCAGCCTCCTTCCTCATTTTACAGATGAGAAAATTCAATCCAGAGAGGTTGAAAAACTTGCCCAGTCAATGGCATGGCTTGGATTAGAGCCCTCCGTTCAGCATCCCTATCCAGGACTTTCCTACCACACCACCAGGCCTGGGTCCCACACCAGTCCTTCCCTCCTCCTTCCCTCAGAGCAGGATGGGATGAAAGGCACAGCAGAGCCTTGCCAGCTACTCCACCTCCTCACTGAGGCTTGGCTTCCACCATCCCGCTCCCCCCCCCCCCCCCGCCCTCCTTAGGCCTCAGTTCCAGTTGACCTGATCGGTACAGGCATAATGGTCTCTGCCCTCCTTGCCCCAAACCATGCTTCCCTCATAAGGGTGAGGAGGGATGGGGCAACTGGACTGCCCCCGCCTAGAGCTCAGCCTCTGGCCCCTACCTTTCTATCCTGCCCTGTCCCCATGCTGAGGAGGCACCCACCTGGGAAGCTGGGAATGTGGGTGCCCCTGGCAGGGATGATCAGCTGGGGCAGGTCCTGTGAGAGGGCCGTCCTGTCTTCCCAGGACTTGAGCCCCATGGTGGCCTCTTATGGGTCAGAGAGGCGTGGTCTGGGGGATTAGGGGTGTAGCCCAGGGTATCTGTATCTGAGAAGTATCCCCACCCTGAGTGCTCCTACCAGGCACTGAAGGCAGCAGGCTGAGGCTAGAGCTGGTTTCAGAACAGTCTCTGTCTTGGTCAAAGCCTTCACCCCGCACAAAACAGCACAGAAGCCCCATCCATCCACGCCCAGGCTTTCCATGGGGCTAAGAGCGGGGCCCAGGGGAGTGAGGCCCATTTGGGACACATGATCTCCCCAGCTCCCTGCAGTCCTCTCTTGGGAGGCATCAGGAGCCAGACAGATATGGCAGCTCCCACCTAACTTTGGGACCTTGAACAAGTTATGACACCTCTGAGCCTCAGTTTCTTCATCTCTACGAGAAATAATTATAATACTTCATAGGATTGACACTGGATCTGTCATTTAGGTACTCAATCTTTATTTGTATGGATGAATGGATGGATGGATGGATGGATGGATGGATGGACAAATGAATGAACAGAAAGGTGACTAGGATGGTGAGGGATCTGGAAACCAGACCAAATATACCATAGCAACCTTATTTTCTAAACATCTCACCTTGCCTGATCCAGACATGCCTAAGGGCTCTCCTCTTTTCCTACTTCCATCTATGAATGTTTCACCACTTTGCTCTCACTGTTTCTGGCCAATAAAACAGGAGGGAAGGTCTGCTGAGAGGCTGCAGAGAAGGGGCTTCCCAGAGAGACAGACACTAGAAGAAATAGCCCCTTTCTGCCTCTGGATATTGTCGTGTTGCATTGTGACACCCAGTACAGCGTCTTGTGGCCATGAGGGAAACTGGCCTGAGGACAACGACAGCGATGAGGACTGTAGAGCAGAGGATTCCTAAACCGTTGGTCACACCATGCCGGCCACCCATCCAGCTCTGGACTTCTTTCCCTTGAACATAATGAATGTCCGTATTTGTTAAGCCAATTAGAGTTGGGGTTTTGTTACTTGAAGCTGAATGCATTCTACATGACCTTCTCCCCAGACCTCACTTGCATCACTCCCCATCACCAGTCAGCAGAACCCCCACTCATATGCCCAACCCTGGGCTGCGTTCTCAGGACCACAAGATGACCCAGGCTCTGTACCTGTCTTGGTAAACCTCATAGTTTTGAAGCGGGGACTGGCAGGTAATTAGATGGCTACAAGCTTGTGAATAGAGGCTGAGGGTGTCTGGGGAGGGACAGACTAACTGTCCTGGGCAATTTGAGAAGGGTTCTGGGAGTTGGCATTTGTGGTCGGAGCCTTATAGACAGACAAAAAGAATGTGTTTCAGGCAGAGCTATCAGGGTAAATGAAGATGTGCAGTTTGCTAAGAGAACATCTGGTGGGGTTCTTTTAGGCCCATTGGGGAGGAGGGGAGTGGTGAGCAACATGTACATTTTAGATCAGAGGAACCTAAGTCTTCAGGAGAGAAGTGACAAGGATCTCACCCGGGTAGGGCCGGTGGTGAGAACTGGTGAAAGAGGCATTGTAGAGGCCTGATACTAGGCCTCAGAGACTGAGGGAGAGAGTGAGCATGAAGGAGGAGGGCAAGGATTAGGCGAGGTACTTGGTATGTAAGGGAGGGCTGGTGGCTGTGTAAGTCTTGGGCAGATGTCTGACTGTAGGACAAAGGCATAAGGGCCACCGTAATGAGAAGGTATCTTTATTGTTTAAAAATGTATATTTTTATTGGTTTCAGAGAGGAAGGGAGAGGGAGAGAGAGATAGAAATATAAATGATGAGAGAGAATCATTGATTGGCTGTCTCCTGCATATCCCCACTGGGGATCAAGCCCACAACCTGGCCATGTGCCCTGACCGGGAATTGAACCATGACCTCCTAATTCATAGGTCGACATTCAGCCATTGAGCCACATCTGATGGGCTGAGAAGGTATCTTTAGACTGAAAAATGATGCAATGCAAGCAACTCTGTAGAATCTAACAACTTATTATAGGGTAATTTACTTACAGAAAGATTGGGTCAGAGCAGACAGATGACCTAGCAGTCCTCAAAGATTATTCCCCACTAACATACCCCTGTTACAGTATTTTTTAAAATATATTTTATTGATTTTTTACAGAGAGGAAGAGAGAGGGATAGAGAGTTAGAAACATCAATGAGAGAGAAACATAGATCAGCTGCCTCCTGCACACCCCTTACTGGGAATGCACCTGCAACCAAGGTACATGCCCTTGACCGGAATCGAACCTGAAACCCTTCAGTTCACAGGCCGACGCTCTAACCTCTGAGCCAAACTGGTTAGGGCTGTTACAGTGTTTTTATAGTACAGTTCAGTTACTAATGATTGACAAGACAAAGAATACAATACAAACCAGAGGCCATACCTTTTGGGGGTCTTGTGATAGATGGTTGTTTATGATCAATACTATCACTAGGCAATTACTAACAAACATATTTATGACTACTGTCGTTGTTAATCCTCACCTGAGGATATTTTTTCATTTGTTTTTAGAGAGAATGGAAGGGAGGGGGAGAGATCCAGAGAGCGAGAAACATGGATGTAAGAGAGACATATTGATTGGTTGCTTCCCACACAAGCCCCGACCAGGGCCAGGGATTGAGCCTACAGCTGAGTTACCTTGACCAGAATCGAATCTGGGACCCTTTGGTCTGCAGGCTGATGCTCTATCCACTGAGCCAAATTGGCTAGGCTGGCTACTTTTTTTTTTTCCTGTAAGGGGTCAAGGACAGTGGGTTACACCTGCCATCCCAGTGGGGATACCTACAGCCCCTCCTCTCCCCAGTGCCCTGGCTGGGACGATCATTTGCAGAGTTATCAGCTCACTGAGGGGATCCACATGGGCCCCAACTCCCAACTCATGGACAGGCAACTGCAGGGAGCGAACCTCTAGCAGCCCACCCAGCCCAAACTGACCAAGCCCCTCCTGCTCCTGAAAGTGCTCTGCTTGTCTCAGGGTCCTTAGAGTGTGGGTGCTCATGTGCGAGGTGGCTCTGACTGCCCACCCAGGGCCACAGGGAGCTCACACCGGCGTGTGGTTCTCAGCCTGGGATTCGCACACCTGCCCACCCACCCAGGGACTGCTGCTAAGAAGTCCCAGCCCAGCCCTACGAACTCATTTCCAGGCAGGAGACCCTATGCAGGTCAGTCCCATGTGTTTGCCACGTGCATCTGCACCCACCCCACAGAACAGCCTCATCGTCCAGAGAAAAAGGAAAAGTAAAGTGCTGAGGGTCTCACATGGAACCCAAACGCCAGATGGCCAGGCGCGCCAGGAATGTCAGGCTACAAATCATTCTTAGTGCTCACTGTTCTGAGCACTGCGCGTAGAAATAGCCACTTCTTCTGTGCCCCGATGCCACAGGTGCAGCACGGCAGCCGCATCTGTGGTGCCAGCAGGTCCAGCACCTGCAGGGCAGGGGCTGGCTACTTTTTAATGGAACACAGACACTCATCGACTAGAAGGCTTTGAGATGCTTGCTGAGGACAATGAGGTTGGTCAAAGGTCACACAGCATGACACAAACCCGCTACACAGAGATGATCATTCTGTTGTAGAGTCCCCTCCCACAGAATATCAGGACTGGCCTATGTGACCACCACAGAATACACAGAAAGGATGATAGGTGACTCCCAAGCCAGGTCATAAAAGTCATGGAAACTTCTAACTTAGTCTCTTGGATCTGGAGGAGCCAGCTGGCATGAGGGAATATGTGGTGAGCCGGCATAGCCATGGCATACTCAGCCCCATGTTGGGCACCATATGGGCCGAGCCAGCTCAGCCAGGTTCGGTGAGCCTGAGAGGGGGCGGTGAAGGATTGAGAAAAGACAGACAAGAGAAAAAAGCTGGGTCTGGGTGGGACACTGTCCTATCTGATGGACAGCTAGCGACAGTGCCACAGCCTGAAAGCCATGTCTTTATTTTATAGCCAGATTCCGCGAGGCAAAGTAAGGGCGTGATCAAGATGTTTACAACATTCTCGTGGGTTTCAAATCTACTCAATTACATGTACCTGAACTCTAGCAAGCCCACATCACTCAGACATGTGGGACCACGTGTTTGGACCATAGGTTCAAGCTTACAACGATAGCCTTTGGCTATAATTGTGCTGGGAGGGTTTTGCCCTCCAAGCTAGGACTTGCACGTGGCTTTGTCCCGAGAGGACCGTGCCTTCTCATCAGTCCAAGGCTTGAACCTGTCCAAACACTGTGGCTGCTCTCCACAGGAATACTCAAGCAGCTTCATGGAGAGGCCCATGTGGTACAGGACTAGAACCTTCTGCCAATAGTCAGCAAGGCACTGGGCTTTGCCCCCCACCCGCACCCCAACCTTGTGAGTGAGCAATCATGCAAACAGATCCTCTGGCCCCAGTCAAGCCTGTAGGTGACTACAGCCACCGCTGACGTCTTGGCTGTAACCTCAAGAGAGGTCTTGATCAACTCAGCTAAGCTGTTGCCAAATTTTTAACCCACAAAAATTTTGAGACAATAAATATTTATTATTTTAAGCTGCCAGATATGGGGGTAATTTATTATGCAGCAATAGAAAACCAAAACAAGGACCTAGACCTCCAAGACCTGATTCTCCTACCTGTCCTTCCTAGGATGAGGGAAGGTTATTATTATCACTTTGGCCCCAGGAATAGCCTCTCCCCTCACAGATGAGGCCCCACCACCCATGCCCACTGCAGAGCCCATGAACACAGGTGAAGGGACCTTGTAGAAAACTGCCCTAAGTAGATTTAGCAAATAAAAATACAGGATGTCCAGTTAAATGTGACTTTTAGATAAACAGCAAATAATTTACATCATATATATATATATATCTCCCGTGTAATATTTGGTACATATATACTGAACATGCTTATACTGAAAAAGTATTCATTATTTATCTGGAATTCAGTTTAACTGGGCATCCTGTGTTTTACCTGATAACCCTTTTACTAAGTCTCTGGAGTCACTGCTGTTTCCACACCCACCTGGGAGTAGCCTTGGTCCCCATAAATCTTCTCTTCGGTTAAAAATGTACCCACAAAAATTTAAAAAATTAAAGGATAATAAAATAATATTATGAAAAAATAATAATATACCCTCAAGGGGCTCTAACTCACTGCCAAAACCCTGCTGAATCCTAAGGCCCCGAAGACTAGGGCACGATCCCCACTCTCACGGAGCTGTCAAGTAGGGGAAGGAGATGTGCAACAAAATAAATTACAAGATTTGTTAAGTGCTGGGCCTCCGGGAGGCACTCAGCCTCAGCTATCAGCACCAGAAAAGTCAACCAAAAAGGCTTAAATAAAGGTTTTATTTCTCACACAAAACAAGAAGTTCGAAGTATGCCTACTGCTGGCTTTGGCTCGTAGGTCAAGGGTGTCAGAGCCAAGACTTCTGTAATTTTCCTGGCTTTTCCCTCATGGCCGCAAGGTGACTGCCACAGCTCCAGCCATCATATCGGTGTTCAAGACTGAATAAAGAGTGGAAGGCGAAGGTTTTCCAACCCTGCCTTCTGCAGTCGATTTGTTCATGTTTTATTGGTCAGAACTGAGTCACATGGCCACCTTTAATTGCAAGGGAGGCTGGAAAAATGGACCATAGGATTATCATGATTGGATTAGACCAGGCCCAATACATTGCTGAGTAAGGGAGAAGAGGGGAAGGGTATTGGGCAGGCCCAGTTATGTCTGCCAGGTGCTCCAACAGAAATTCATACAAAGTGCTTTGCAAACTCATGCTCTACCTGAGGGGTGGTGGTCAGGCTTCATGGAGGAGGTAGCCTCTGAGCTGAGGCTTGTGGAATCACCTGGCATTTGCCAAGAGGAAAAGGGACAAGAAAATTCCAGGCAGGGAGGACAGTGGTAACAATTGCATATTGGCCAGGGGATGGGTGGAGATATCAGTGATGCCAGATCATGAATGGCCTTGATGGCCATGCTAAGCAGTTTGTGCTTAACCGGGTGGAGAACATTTTTCTCTCATCTTACTAGCTTCTCAGCAGCATGGGACACATTTGGCCACCCCTCCTTTCTTGCTTTCTGCCATATACAACCCTCTGGTGTTCCCTTCCTGTGCTCCTGCTCAGGGTCCTTTGCAAACTCCTGCTCCTCTACATGGCCGCCAGAGTTTTGTGTTTAATCCCACACTGAACCATGTTCCTTTCTCCCATGGCACTTGCCACAGTGGTAATTAGATAGTTATCTGTGTGGCTGTTTGATTACATACTGTCTCTCCCTCTGCTAGCTTGTAAGCTGATTCTGTGCACCAGTCTCTGGCACACAGCAGACCCTTCATAAAAATCTGTTGAATGAACTGATGAATAAAGGGCAACATGTGTGCATGGAGTGTGGGAATTGAAGGGGTGGGAAGATCTGCGGCTTGTCTCCTTTTGTTCCAGTCACTCAGTTGGTTATGATAGGAGGGGGACAGAAATTGGGGATGAGATGCAGGCAGGTTCGATAGGGGAGACCAGATAGGATTCTGCTCCCAGGTCATTGGTTCTACCTCTGAGGACCACTGACTAGAACAGGGTGGGGCCCCATGAGGCAAAAAGAGATTTAATTCCAACTGATGTGTCTCATGTCTGGGTATCCCACTTCCTCCTTGCAAAGAGAGGATGGTAACACTAACACTCCCCCCAACACACACACACACACACACACACACACACACACACACACACACACACACACTGGCCAGCCGGGGGAAAGGCAGCAGAGAGAGTGACACCATTGTTTTTGAGTGGACCCCCTTCCTGGGTACATGGCTCCCTCACTGCACCTGCTGACTCAGGATGGGCTCTACTTTCTGGCTGTTGGCAGGAACATCCTTAGGGACCCAGCAATTATCAGGAAAGCCCTGAATAAGGGACCAGGGACCAGAGAAGGACAGCATCTTGCAGCTGTGCTTGCCCTGGAACAGTGAGCCAGATCCTGAAGAGGTAAGGTCTGTTGATCCCACTGCCTCCATCTCCTGCCCACCCTTTTAGAGTCCTCAGGAGACATGGCCTGCCAAGAATGAGACTCAGATCCAGGGCGATAAGGGAGGAGAGGAGTCAGGCAGGCTCTGGAGTGGTTTCAGCGGTCGCCAACCGGTGGTCCGCGGGACACTGGTGGTCCGTGAGGTCTGAAAAGTTGGCGACCGCTGGTTTAGATGGATAGAAAAGAGACAGAAGCCTAGCTAGCATTTGGGAGAAATGTCTATTACATGAATGAGGCCTGGGTAGACTATAATCAGCCAAAGTCTGAGAGTTAATGGTCTTCTGGACTCTACAGCTCATCACGTTAGCCCTCTGTGGTACCCTTCCTCTGCTCACTCAGTGACAGAACCCCCACCTGCCAAGGCAGGCTGTTCACCTTCAGACCGGCCCTACCCTGCCACTGCATGAGCCACGAGGTTCCCAGAGAAGCCAGCTGAGGTGGGCAGCATGATCTCCATCTTGCAGCTGAGTGAACTGGACTGGGAGGCCAAGGCCACACAGTAAAGCAGGCTCCTGACACCCATGCCAGGGCTCCCTCCCTCTCCAATGCTCGGCCCTTCCTGTCAGCCCCTACCAACTCCCCCTCCTCCCAGCAGAAGACACACACACACACACACACACACACACACACACACACACACACACTTCCAGCACCAAGGTTTGTCTGCATAGGAGATCGAACCATCCAACACCCTGGCTCAGTTTCCCAGTTCTCCCTGCCCTGTGCTGAAATCTATCCCTTTGCCTTCCACAGCCGCCTGAGGGGCATGTGGACCTTTCCCAGGAATTTTTTCCTTGTCTGTTTGTCTGTGTTCCCATCGGGTCACAGCTCCTGTCCACCCTAGAGAAAAGCATTGCTGCGCTCTCACTGCAGGGGACAGGAGGAGCCAGGGGCTCCCAACAGGGGCTCAGAAGACTGGGCATTGTCCTCCCCAGGCCTGCCTGTGGGCCTGTCACCAGACTGGGACCCGGCAGCAGTGGGTCTGCCTCGAGCCGGGCTTTAGTGTGTGGGTTCTTGACTTCGTGCAGGAAAGATTTCACAATACGAGTCCAGGTGATTTTGAGGGTACGTTTATTAACGCTGGGGACAGTGACACACGGAAGGGCTTAGGGTAGAAGAAGCAACAGGAGAGAGACTAGATGGAGCTCTGTTTTCGCCCCCTAGAGATGTTATGGGAAAGAAGTGAGCCATGGCGGGGCTGCTGTCAGCTCACTGGAAAGTCAGAGAAAAGGGGCCTTGGAGACGGGTTTAGGGGGTTAGTCCAGGATGAGCCGCTACTGCCCGCTGCTCTCATGGTTACAAATTTCATGGGGACCCTTAGAGTTTAGGAGAGAAAAACAAAGATGCAAGCCTGAGAGGGAAGAAAAGTGTGGACTTGCTCCAGAGAGAGAACCTGTGCTGACATCCGTTGTTTTGATGATTTGTATCTCTCTTCTTCAGGGGCTGGAATCTTAGGGGAGGGTTTCAGCAGAATATTCATCAGTTTTCCAGGTGTGCTTTTTAATATGCTGATGGATCAAAATGAGGGTATAGGGGAGTTTGGGATCATTCTCTGGTCAGCTTCACTGCTTTACTTTTTTCTTGAGTCTGCTTTCTGGCTCTTATTGTTTTCTGTGTTGCTAGTTCCCCTGACTTTACCTGTCCTTGGGTTTGGCTGGTACAAATGGCACTAATTGGAGCTCTGCTATCTATTTGTCTGATAAGGTGATTTAAGCTATTTATTCTCTCGTTAGAGAGGAGAGTATAGTATAAACCATTTGCTCTCAAGTGTCCTTGGTTAGGAAAGATAAGGTCTTGCGATTCACTAGCTCAGCACTTTTCGATATTTTTCATCTCATGACATATATCAACTAATTACTAAAATTCTGTGGCACACCAAAAATATATTTTTTGCCAGTCTAACAAAACAAAAAAAATAGGCACAATGTTGATTCATTCACACCGGATGGCTATTGTTGTGTTCACTGTTGTCATTTTTTTGTTTGACAACCTAAGGGAAAAAAGGTCAGTGCCCCTGACTAAATAGTCAGGTATTGCATGTTTTAAAAATTCTTGCAGCACACCAGTTGAAAATCACTGCATTAGCTATCTGTGAATTAAATTGTTTGGCTTTATTTAATTCTTATTCTTGCGGGGGGGGGGGGGAGGTAGAGAGAAAGAAGAAGGGAGAAAGAGAAACATCAATTTGTTGTTCCAATTATTTATGCATTCATTGGTTGCTGCTTGTAGGGTGAGACCCAGATGTGACATGGGACATGCCTGTACTGACCAGGGATCGAATGTGCAACCTTGGCATATCGGAACAATGCTCTAACCAACAGAGCTGTTTGGCCAGGGCCAGTTTAATTACTTTGTCTTAGGTTTCCCATTCCATTTGCCAAGAAATTTCCTTTCTTCTCACTATCCTGCCTCATGCCCATGAATTGTGTTCCCAGCTGATCATGACACTTCATCACACTATTGTAGTAAAATGGACCCTGGCTGTCCCCCAGCAGCTTGGCACAGTGGTCAGGGGCCAGAGCTGTGGTGTTCTGCCACCTGGCTTCAATCCTCAATTAATCGTATCACCTTCCGTAATAGATTTTGCTTCTCTGTTTTGCTGTATGAATATGACGATGATAGTAATTCCTACTTCACAGGATTGTTGCAATGATTAAATGAGTCATTTACCCAAGAAACAGTTATTGAGTGCCTGCTATGTGCCAGGACAGGGAAAACCAGAACTGTTCTGGGCACTGGGATTAAGGCTCTGATCTCATGGGACTCCCATTCAGTCCAAGTATACTGATGGCCTGCTGTAGTGCCAGAAGCCAGACATCTGGTGACATCTGGCCATTATCCACAGCCTTTGGATGCCACCAGCCAACAAAGGGGTGCATTTGGAGGAAGAACAGCAAGACAGGTGGGCCAAAGTGAAGTCTGGGTCTTTCCTACATGCCTCAGCGACTCTTCCATCAACGCTCATCTGCTAGGAAAGGCAGCTGCAGGCTGCTGCGGAGAACAGCGTCAGATCTCACCCCTTGTTTTCTCACCCTTTCCTAGCTCCTGACTTTGCCTTTTAGGAGTGG
>NW_005871093.1:6203127-6250785 GCF_000147115.1 Myotis lucifugus | reverse complement strand
CAGGGCCAGCAGCAACTGAACTCAGCCTCCTTCTCCTTTGTCCCCACCTCCTTCCTGCAACCTGACTCCAGCCAGACCTTGGGTCTCAGGAAAGCCGAACCTTTCCCCAGGTGCAGAAGCCACCAGGAAGGCCTGGCACCCTTGGAAAGGGAGGTGCCCAGGGCCTGCATGGAGGCCCAGGCTTCTGCCATCACGACTAGCATTGACTCCAGAGACAAATTCGGCCTAAACATTCCAGAGGGCTTGTGGGGCACCGAGAGGGACTGAGCCACATTGGCTGGAGAGGTGTGGGTGGAGGCCAACACAGGCCAGGGCAGGGCCAGGCAGCCTGCACCCCAGCAGAAAGTCTCTGGGGGAATGGGATGCTGCTGGTGTGTGGGATTTGCCTTCACTCCCTGTGCAGCCTCAGGAAAGGCTTCTTTCCCTTCAGGACCAGAGGGGTTCAAAGGGCCTTTCCAGCACATTCATCCATGACTCTAGGCCAAACCAGCTTGTGAAGAGCTTTTCCACAGGAGAAACTTCCCATATGCAGTCCCTGTACCATGTTGTCTGCTTCTTCAAGCTTATCCACCTGCTCCCATGTTAAACCCACACACAGGATGCATCCACCCATCACCTCCCCAGGCTGCCACTCTCATATACACACTCAACACTCCTCCGTCCAATCCAGGGCTACTCCAGGGAGGAAGACTGATGGGGGTGCTGTTATTGGGACCTCCTGCCCTATCCCCCTGGTCCCAGGAGAGGTTCTGCCCCCTCCTCTCCTCCCTCTTTGCATCTCAGGTAAGGAGAAGGGAAACCAGATTAGCAGGATTTGACACCTGCAGCTCAGGCCAGCTGTCTTCTCTGATAGCACGGGAAGGGACATGGGCTCGGTGCTGTCCCGGCACCATGGCCAAGATGGCAGAGAGCTTTCCTTCCCCTGACAGAGCCCTCGGGAAGTCAGGGCTGAGACAGCCTCCTCCTCTCTGTCTGCCCACTTCCTCAGACAGCAGAAAGGGGAAGAGTGTGGAGCAGGTGGGATCTGGGAGAGTAGGATACCTGGGCTCCGTCCTTCCATCTGGGGAGATGGTCTATGCCCTATCTCACCTCTAATGCCAGGTAACTTTTCCATGCACCTGGAGCCCTGAGAGTAATAGAAGAAGGACCACACCCGGAAGTGTAGAAAAACAAAAAACAACAGAGGGCTCAAGGGTTTTAGATTCCTTTTCTGCCAGCCACAGGAATGCCCCTGGCTGAAAGCCCGTGACCGTAAGCCGGTCCATCGCATGGCAGGCCTGGAGACCTGCGGAGAGCCAGCTCAACTTGTGGTAGAGATTTCAGGCCCCTGGAAGGGCCAGCTCTGCTTGTCCCTAATCATCCAACCTCCTTGAGACCCTTGAGCTCTCGGTTCACAGGGGCAGCTCCAGGGGAGAGCTCAGTTTCAGCCTGGTTCCGTCACTAGGGCAAATTTTGTGTAGCTCCCTTCAGAACCCCCTTCACCAAACCAAGCAGGGAACCGCACCGTCTCTACCGCCCACAGGATCAAGTCCAAGTTCCTTAGGCTGGCCCTCAGGACCTTTCCCACTATGGTGCCTGGCCTCTCCGCGTTCATGTCTTTGCACTGGCCCTGTGGACCCTTCCACACCTAAGTTCCTGGCTGGTCAGACTGAACACATTTGCCCTGGAATATGCTGTTCTTTCCTCCTGGAACACCCTTCTCTACATTCCACTCTGAGAGGGCTGCTCAGCTCTCCAGGCCAGGTTCAGGGATCAGCTCCTCTGGGACACCATCCCTGGGCCCTGCAGGGCTGACTGCTCCCTCTTCTGTGCTCTGCAGTGGGGGAGCAGATGTCTCGTTTGGATCTGGTAAAATATGGGTTCCATCTGCCTCACCAAATGGCACTGGGACCAGGCCTTGGTTGTTTTTATGTCCCCAGGCCCTGGAATGAGGCCCAGGATGCAGCAGGTGCTCAGTAAATATTTGATGAGAAGTGAATTAATGAATAAATTAGTAAGTAAAAGGGTGAGGGTGGACATTGCCAGGGGTTAGGCTCCCAGGATCTATATATGACCCTTGACTCTGAGTTCCCTGTGGGCCAGGTGGATAGGTCACTGGGCTTATAGCAGTAAACTGAGCCTGGGTATGCCCTCCCTCCCACGCCCAAGCTGCCCACATGCAGTTTCCCAGGGTGATAAGTACTGATTGGGCAACTACTGTGTGCAACACCACATGCCATCTATCCCCCCCCCCCTCCAGCTATTCTGTTCTGTTCCTTGAACCTGCCCAGCCCATTCCCACTGGGCCCTCTACTCTTGTTCCTCTGTCCCCCTGGAATGCTCTTTGTTCTGATCCTCTCATGGCTGCTCCTTGGATTCTTTCAGGTCTCAGCAAAAAACTCACCTCCTCAGGGAGGCCTTCCCTGGTCTCAGGTTGCTGCTCTGTATTCTCATTAGCCTGTTTAATGCTCTGCCCCATGCTAACTCATATTTTTCTTGTTTATTTATTTGTCTGTTTGCCAATTGTCTGTCCCTCCCCCACTCCTCCCACAACATACGCACACATTGTGAAGAAGGCAGCATTTGGCTACCTTGTTCACTGCTGCATCCCAGCCCTGGAATAGCACCTGGCACACAGGAGCTGCTCAGTAGATGTTCAGTGAATGAGTATAAGTGAATGCCAGGCTTCTGGGACAAGGGTCCAAGCCAGACAGTCTTGTCCTCAAGTGCAGTAGTCGGACAGGTACCCAGAAAAGGCTAAAGGAAATTGATACAATTTGCCACAGTTGATAAAACCTTTCACCACCCACAGAAGCTGCATTGATTGCACATCACGCCAGGTGCCTCTGTTCTTTAACATTTACAACCTCCCTACAGGTAGGAATTACTATTTCCACTTGCAGGTGAGGGAGCAGAAGCTAGGGAGGTATGCCTGCCTCCAGGCCAAACATGAGAAAGAAGCATGGTTTTAACCCCTCCCCTCTTTAACATCCTATATAGTAAAAGGCTAATATGCAAATAGACCGAACAGTGGAACAACCAAACTATGACATGCACTGACCACCAGGGGGCGTGCGCAGAACATGGCGGGCGTCAGCTGCAGCGGGATGGTGGAGAAGGTAAGCGGGGGTGCCAGACCAAGGCAGGGTGCCGGTCGCTGTCATCAGGGCAAGCCTCTGGTGGTTACTGAAAATTCTTTGCTCCCGCATGCCACAGTCCCGCCCAGCACTTGCACCTGCTGCCAGCGCCAGCCCCGCTCACACCTGCTGCCAGTGTCCGGCGCTGGCCCCGATTGCTTGGCGCTGTCAGCAGGTGCGAGTGGTGGCTGCTGGCCCTGATTGCCCCTGAGGGTTTCTCCACTTCCCCCTGCTCCTGAGGGGCGATTGGGGCAGCAGCTGACACTCGCACCTGCTGCTGGCACTGGCCCCAATCACTTCGCACCTTCAGCGGGTGCAAGCGGGGCCGGTGCCATCAGCATGTGGGAGCTGCAGTGGCGGTGGCCGCAGAAGTGGGGCCGCCAGCAGACAGATGACCGGGGGCTGCAGTGGGAGGGGCCGGGCGGGGGCACGAAGGATGGGCCGAGACCTGCCCCTGTGTCTACTGCAGCCTTTCGGCCCACAGTTCCTTTCAAGGTGCACGAATTTGCGCACTAGGCCCCTACTATATAATATTCCTCTGTAAGGCAGGCAGGATTCTTCCTTTTTACAACCAAGGACCTAATTCTCAGAAAAGCCAAGTGATCTGCCCTCCGAGGCAGGGAGAGGTTGATGGACACTTGGATGCCCACCTTTGCCTCTGATCAGAGCTCCTCCCTTGGGCTTCAAAGTCATCAATTCTGTCCCTCCTTGGAGGCCCCTCTGCAGGTCTCTCTCTCTCTCAGGCTCAGGCCTGGTGGGTGGGTGTGAGGGTGTGTATATTCTCCAGTCTGGGTTCTAGCACCATTCTTCTCCCCAGTACCTCAGGCCACCTCTGACACAAAATCAAAGTGCCCTAAATGATACATCTACTCCCACAGCCCTGCCTGCAGATCACCTCCCTCTTTCAACCTTCTTATTTCCAGCTGGAACTCTAGTCACCCAGGTTCAAAATTTCATTTTTCTTCCGCTTCCCTTCCTCTTTTTACTCCTACTGAATGAGAACAGGATGTTGTAGAGCCAACCAGGTTGCTAGTGGAGAGCTGGCAAGGGGTGGGATGGGAGAGCAGTGGGAAGGAGGTGAGGTGGGGTGGCCTTGAGTACCAGGCGCACTGGCAGTGGGGAGCTCCCAGAGGTTCTGAGCAGGAAGACCATGTGCTGAATGTAGCCATTTGGGGAGCTGAACTTGCCTGTATTGGTTTCCTAGGGCTGCTGTAACAAAGTACCACAAACTGGG
Source organism: Myotis lucifugus (assembly GCF_000147115.1). Taxonomy (NCBI): domain Eukaryota; kingdom Metazoa; phylum Chordata; class Mammalia; order Chiroptera; family Vespertilionidae; genus Myotis; species Myotis lucifugus. The sequence continues at coordinate 6,246,435 of NW_005871093.1, read as the reverse complement.
TGATTTAAAACAATAGAAATTTGCCCCACCGGTGTGGTTCAGTGGTTGAGCCTCGATCTATGAGCCAAGAAGTCACAGTTCGATACCTGGTTGGGGCACATGCCTGGTTGTGTGTTGATCCCCAGTGGGGGATGAGGGGTTGCAGGAGGCAGCCAATCAATGATTCTCTCTCATCATTGATGTTTCTATATCTCTTTCCTTTCCTCTCTGAAATAAATAAAAATATATTTTAAAAAATAGAAAATTATTCTCTTACTGTTCTGGAAGCTAGAAGTTCAAAATCAAAGTATCAACAAGGTCATGCTTCCTTGGAGGAGTTCTCAGAGGGAAAAGAATCCTTCCTTTCCCCTTCCCAGCTTCTGGTGTCCTCTCAAAATCCAAAGACCCATCACTGGCTTATAGATCCACCACTTCAATCTCTGCTTCTGTCTTTACCTGGCGATCTTCTCCCTGTGCATGTTTCCCTGTGTCTTCACATGGCCATCTTCTCCTTGTGCATGTCTCCGTGTGTCTTCACATGGCCATCTTCTCCCTGTGCATGTCTCTCCCTGTGTCTTCACATGGCCATCTTCTCCCTGTGCATGTCTGTCTCCCATTTTAAACTGGATTACACTGTAAAGACCTTATTTTCAAATTAGGTCACATTCATAGGTAACAGGGTTAGGACTTCAAGATCTTTACATGGCCATCTTCTCCTTGTGCATGTCTCTCCCTGTGTCTTCACATGGCCATCTTCTCCTTGTGCATGTCTCTGTGTCTTCACATGGCCATCTTCTCCCTGTGCATGTCTCCCTGTGTCTTCACAAAATTATTCTCTTACTGTTCTGGAAGCTAGAAGTTCAAAATCAAAGTATCAACAAGTGCATGTCTCCCTGTGTCTTCACATGGCCATCTTCTCCCTGTGCATGTCTCTCTGTGTCTTCACATGGCCATCTTCTCCCTGTGCATGTCTCTGTGTCTTCACATGGCCATCTTCTCCCTGTGCATGTCTCCCTGTGTCTTCACATGGCCATCTTCTCCCTGTGCATGTCTCCCTGTGTCTTCACATGGCCATCTTCTCCCTGTACATGTCTCCCTGTGTCTTCACATGGCCATCTTCTCCCTGTGCATGTCTCTCCCTGTGTCTTCACATGGCCATCTTCTCCCTGTGCATGTCTGTCTCCCATTTTAAACTGGATTACACTGTAAAGACCTTATTTTCAAATTAGGTCACATTCATAGGTAACAGGGTTAGGACTTCAAGATCTTTTTTGGGGACCCAATTCAACCCGCAAAACTGACAAAAGGGTGGAGAATGGCATGTAAGGGCCTAAAGATGCCTGAAGCTGGGCCAGAAGGCTACTACACTGACAGGGTAGGGGCTGAAATGTGGGCCCCTGGGGAGGGGTTGATTGCTCTCTGAGCTGCAAGCTTCCCTCTGTGTTGCGGTGTAGGTGGTGGGTCCACTCCTGTGGCCACTGTGTGCCAATGCTGTGTGGGGACACCCGGCTGCTGCTGCCTTCTTCCCTCTCACCCTGATCTGCTTCTTCCTGGGTGAGACCTCACTCAGTCAAGGGTACAGGGGTATGTCCCTGCTTGGGACAAGAATAAGGTTGGGGTTTGTAGAGGAGAGCCTTTCTCCTGTGCCCTTAAAGTGTCCCCTGAAATCTTCCTTTAAGAGGGTGAGTGGAGCCTGACCTGCCTTGGCTCAGTGGTTGAGTGTCAAACTATGAACCAGGAGGTCATGGTTTGATTCCCAGTCAGGGCATATGCCCAGGTTTCGGGCTTGACTCCCAGTAGGGGGTGTGCAGGAGGCAGCCAATAGATGATTCTCTCATCATTAATGTTTCTCTCTCTCTCTCTCTCTCTTGTCAATAAAACTATATATTTTTTTAAAAAGAGAGTGAGTGGAGAAAGACTGGTGCCTACAAGGGGAGCTAAAGGTGGGGAAGGAATTGCAGGCAGGGTAGAGGTCTATCCCATCCAATCTGGGGTGGGGGACTCCTTTCTGCTCTCCTCTGCCTAGGGAAATCCCAGGCTGCAGATGGGGTTGGTTCTGTGTGTCCTGCCTACGGGGCCTGATGGGAGAGAGATCTCACCTGCTCTTACCCAAGCTCCCGGTCTCTCTCCCAGAGTTCCCAGCCATCCTGGAAGGGTTTGGAGTCCTCCCACACGCCAACACCACCATCCCCCACAGAAGAGTCTGTCAGCAGAGGGCCTCAGGATAACTCCTGAGCACTGGGCCCCAGAGTCTACGCCTGACCTCCTGGAGTCAGCACACCCAAGCGGGCTCAGCTGGATCACATGAGAGCCCCTCCCTGCTTGTGATCCTCGCTGTTCACCAGCTCACTCCTCCGTCCAATGACCAGAGTGGTGGAGGAAGCAAAAACAGTCAAGAGACCTGAGTTCTGTGCTCTGTCACAGATTCACTGTGCGTCCTTAGCCAATAACTCCCTCTCTCTGGGCCTCACTAACCTGAATGCAGTGTGAGGGCTGGACTCAGGATCCCTCAATGTTTGATGAGTCCAATTCATAGGAATGGCCCTCTGATGATGCAATTCCAGGAAGGGTGTGATGGGCAAATGGAATGGGAGGTGTGGAGGGCTTTCCTGTTGCCCTGTTCATCATGGGCCACAAATGGTCACACCTGCTCGTGAAGTGAGCCTTTGCAGAGGCGTCCTGCCAGCTGGCTGGTTATCTCACACAGCGCCAGCAGCATGGTGTGTTTGGGGAAAGGCAGAAGGGTGGTGGGGACAAGATTGGGGAGGTAGGCTGGGATCATGTTGGACAAGGTGGAGGGAGAGGGAGTGCTTGCTTTGCTCTGTGAACTAACATGTATACATGCATGCAGGTACGGTGTGTACTTGTGCACAGATCAACTTATGCATGATTTTGTGCGTGGATAGGTATGAATACATGTAAGTGTGTGCCTTAACCACATACATGTATGTTTTGTGGGTGCATATCTATCGGTTTGAGCTTAATGTATGGATGAGGCCCCAGATTTGTGAGCTCAAAATGTTGTATGTTTATACATGCCTGTGTAGGGTGTGTGTGTGTGGGGGGGGGCTGCATGGTTCCAACTGCCCTGGATACTGGGAAGGCCCGAGCTGTCCAGAGCCACCTCAATGGGCAGCCTACCTGGCCCTTGGTGCCTGGGGGCTATAGCTAGGGCCCCAGGAGGAGGAGTTCCACTAAGCTGGCAGCTTTAGGATATGAGTTGGTCATGGCTCAAGGGCACAATTGGGCAGGCAACTCTTTGGAGACCTTCCTTGGGGAGGGGATCTAGGTTCAGAACAGAACCATGGAGCAAGGTTCCAGGCGACCTGTGATAGGTTAGGGTGCTGCTCCTATAGCTAGCAACTGTCTAGGCATGGATGTCAGAGCTCAGGAAGCGTCCTGGGATGGAGGTTGGGGTGGTCCCCCTGTGGGTTTCAGGAGCCCAAGGGTCCAGCACCCACTCCGACGGCCAGCTCCCCCTCTCTTCCCTCCCCCATTCTATGTTGGGGAAACTTCATCCTACTGGATTGTCCTACTTCCAACCCTACTCTGGATCTCCCCCCTCCCACTCACTGTGAGCAAGCAGGCACCTTCAGGCAGGACAGGAGCACGGGACTTCAAGTGGAAACGCTGTGTGGACACTGGTACACTCTCAGCTTGGCCACACTCTCCTTGTGGCCCCAGAAAGTCGCTTTGTGCTCTATCTAGGCTTTGTTTCTTCTTGTCCAATCCCACTGGCCAGGGCCTCAGGCCAGGTTCTCCTCACTTCCATCTTGGGCTACTCAACCATCAATTTCCTATCCGCCTCTCAGCCCCTGTGCTCCAATTCTCCGCCCCACCTACTGGACCCCACCTTCCTGTCCTTGCTCACACTGTCACCCTCTGTTCTCCTGGTCCCTCCCTTGCCTGGTTCACTCTCCTCCTCCCAGAAGTCTCTTCTCTGACTCTCCCAGGTGGAATCCTCTCAGACTAATTCCACACAGCATGTCTCCCTTAATGAACTATGAGTGCATGTAAGGCAAGGCATATTTCTTTTCCATCTTTATGTTCCCAAAGCTCAGGACAGGCCTGGAACTCAGTAGTTGCTCACAAAGCATGTGTTAAAAGAAAGAAAGATAGAGGAGAGAGAGAGAGAGAGAGGGAACGTGTTGAAGGAAGGAACCCTTGCAGAATGCTCATTACCTGCAGTGCCCTTTCACTGCCCTAGGAGCCAGCTGTTTCCCTCCCTTACCCCCAGGGCTGGGGAGCATAGCAGCCCCCAGGGAAGGTTCATAGAGGGCTGCCACAGTGCAGTTCCACTTCTCTGCTGCCTCCTGCTGCTGAAGAAAAGAAACTGCTGGAAGTTTCTCAGGCTGCAGGCTCCTGCCCTGCCTCGGGGATAGGAGAGGTTTTTTGGAGTGCAGGGAATAATGGCGTTCCCTTATGCGGAATGTGCTGTATTCTTCATTCTCCTAACGACAGCCAGAGGACGTGGTTGGTGCTGTCCTTCCCTCCCTCCAAAGCCCACTCTCCATGGAAGGGTGTGAGCTGCGAATCTGATTCCCAGCTTTCCAGGCTGGTCAAGGGCCTTCTGAACACCTGTACAGTGTGGCTGAATCACAATTCTTTATTTATCCATTCCCTCTCCCTTCCCTCAGACCTGTGAGAGGTTCCCTGTCCTAAGCTTTGGGAACATAAAGATGGAAAAGAAATATGCCTTGCCTTATATGCACTCACAGTTCATTAAGGGAGACATGCTGTGTGGAGTTAGTCTGAGAGGATTCCACCTGGGAGAGTCAGAGAAGAGACTTCTGGGAGGAGGAGAGTGAGCCAGGCAAGGGAGGGACCAGGAGAACAGAGGGTGACAGTGTGAGCAAGGACAGGAAGGCGGAGTCCAGTAGGTGGGGCGGAGAATTGGAGCACAGAGGCTGAGAGGCGGATAGGAAATTGATGGTTGCAGTAGCCTAACCATTTGTTCTACAAGTATTTATTGATCATCAGCCTCATGTTGGGGGTTCTCTGATCTCACTGACCTGGGTGGACTTGGACTTTCATCTCAATCTCTAGCCCCAACTTGAGGATTGGCAGGCACTCTGTTTGCAGACATGGGACACACTAGTGGATGACTCAGTAGGAAAATGGGGAGGGGCTTTGGATCCCCTCTAGGTCCTCTAAAATGTATGTTGAGGGGAGAAATGGCCCCCTCTGACCTCGGTCCAGGCTTCCTGCTGTTAGCTGTGGCCAGACCAATGAAAGCCCAGAGGAACAAACAGACTAAGAAGAACCAGTCTCAAAGCAGCAGTGTGGTAGGGCCCACGTCAGGGGCTGCTGCTGGCTGCACTGCCAGCACCGTCCTGCCTCCCTGGAACTCATTAGTAAAACCAGGGCAAAGGAGATGGTTGGACTCAACGACCTCTGAGGACCCTCACAGGTCTGTTACTTGGGGACCTGTGAGAGGGCCCCCAGCCAGACCATCTCCAAGGCCCACGGCTTCCGCAGCTCCACAGCACGGTCCACACAGGAAGGCAGACACAAGGGATGTCGCCCTGCTACACTGGGAGCAAGTGCCCTCTCATCTGCTTCTGGGGACAGGCCTGAGACTAGAGTGGAGGGAAAATGTTTAAGGAACACAGCAGCTTGTGTTCACTGAATGACACTGTGGGAAAGGTGCCAGATGTGGTTGGAGACAGAAGCCCCAGGCCAGGCCCTGCCAGACCTGCTGTGACCGCAGACAAATCCCAGCTGTGGTGGGGCGCCCAACTTCTTGGCTAGCAACCCTACTTCACAATCCCCCTGGGAGTCATCCTCTGGGCTTCATCCCCCACCCCTTGTCTAGTGTAGGTGCCTGTCACTGTCTGCCCTCACCTGGGCTGGGTGGATTTGTAGGTGTCTTATTGCCTCTAATACCCAGAATGTATCAAGGAGCCAGCCCAGAGTAGGCCATCTGGCTCCTGGAATTAACAAATGTCATGTGTTAGGATATCCATGAAAACACCTGCAACTGGCATGCAGTCTCAATGTGAGCCCGCTGCGAGGAGCTCCGGCTGGTGACTTATAGAAGCCATGCGCTCTCCTCAGGCTGGCCCAGTGTCTGTTGGCTCACATTCCTGTCCTGTTTTGCATCAAGGGAGTCCCCTCCACCCAAAACTACATTTCCTGGGCCCACTTGCCAAAGGTTCCTGGTTAATTTGGCCCATGGGAGACCCTGATGCTAGAGGACAGGTGGAGAAGCGAGGGCTCTTGTCCCCCACTCTTGCTTCAGATACCATCACTGCCAGTGCCCGTATCACCCACTCCTTAGTATAAGCCAGTGATGGCGAACCTATGACACGCGTGTCAGAGGCGACACGTGAACTCATTTTTTTGGTTGATTTTTCTTTGTTAAATGGCATTTAAATATATAAAATAAATACCAAAAATATAAGTCTTTGTTTTACTATGGTTGCAAATATCAAAAAATTTCTCTATTTGACACGGCACCAGAGTTAAGTTAGGGTTTTCCAAAATGCTGACACACCGAGCTCAAAAGATTTGCCATCACTGGTATAAGGTCTTGCCAGGGAGTCCTTCTCGTGGTGGTCCCACTTCTGGCTCTGGCAACAGCCTCTCCTCCCTAAGAGTAGTGGCTCCCTGCTGTCGCCAATCTCAAGGTTGCCAAACCTTCCTGTCTGCCCTTTTAGTTCTCCCAGCACCTTTGCAACTCATTCCCCCTACCAGATCCCCATTGGGTGGAGGAGGCCATTTGCCTGACTTGACCCCTCCTAGATCTCTCCACTTCACCATCACACCCTATATAACCCCTGCCCAAATCCTGCTCTCCATATTCTCCAGCCAGACCAGAGACCACAAACCAACAGCAGGTTAGAGGCTGTTTCTTTATACAAAGGTCATCAACACCATGGACCCACCAGCATGCTGCTGCGGTTCACACTGTCCTTCTCACCACTTCTGGGGCAGAAGTCTAAGGGGTGGGGAGTGGGCAGTCACTGCAGGGAAAAACACTATGCACACCTGGGGACTGCCGAGCACACCGGGGACTGCCGAGCACACCGGCTGGGAGGTCCCAAAGGGCAGACACAGACACTATACAGTCGAGTACTATACACAGTGACAGGAAGGAAATGCAGAGCTGGAACTGACCATTGGTGACTACTGACAACCAAGAAGCCCAGCTGTGCCACTACAGAGCTAGGCATCATCATGTAATCAGTCTTGCTTCTGCAGCTACAAAATGGGGACAATAAACTATACGTCACAAAGTTGTCATGAAAATGAAATAAGGGCCTAGCTGGTTTGGCTTAGTGGATAGAGCATCGGCCTGTGGACTGAAGGGTCCCAGGTTCGATTCCAGTCAAGAGCACACGCCTGGGTTGCAGGCTTGATCCCCGGTATGGGGTGTGCAGGAGGCAGCCAATCAATGATTCTCTCTTATCTCGATGATTCTCTCTCTCTCTCCGTCTCCCTTCCTCTCTGAAATCAATAAAAATATATAAAAAAATAAAAATAAAATGTAATAAGGACATATAGCAAAGTACTCAACACAGAGCCTGGCACAGAGGTGTTTAATAAATAATTTTTTGTCAAGAAAACCTTAGCTCAGAGAGGACCTTCTTCGGAAGGTCAGATGTAAGATAATTTCCCTAGAAATTTCCCATCAAGGGATCAGGACCCTTGAGCATTCCTTGGAGTCTGTAGTCTCTGGAGTGGGCAGGGCCCTGGAACATTCAGTGGCAGGGCAGTTGAGGGGGATGAGGGGCTGGACCCCTAAGGAGACCGCTACGGAACCTGGGTAGGCACAGGAGTTAGGGGCTGTGCCAAAATGGTTCTGCACGTAACACAGGCCGGAGGCAGGCTGGTAGGGAGGCAGGCTGGGCATGTGCCCAGGAGCACAGGCTGGCCAGGAAGCTAGTTTCTGGCCACTGGCATGCTGCATCTGGGCAACAAGGGGGCTTGGGGACAGGTGAGGGTAGCTGCTCTGCGTGGGGTAGGAGCCGGGCACAGGGTTCAGCCTGGAATGGAACAAGAGAAAAAATGGTCATTCAGCTAGAAATGCCAAGGCACACAGCACCCCCAGCTGTCATTCCACATGAGGAAAGCTTGGGGTCACTGTGCTACTTCATATTACAATGTGCTCTAGACACTGCTTTAACGGACTCTAAGTACTAACTAGGGAGAAAGGTTAAACTCAACCAAACAGAAAACAGATGCCCAGAGAGGGAAGGTCCCACTCATGGTCCTGCAGAAAGCCAGCAGGATGAAGGGATATTGGGCTCATGAGTGAGACCACCTGAGTGTAACCTACTCGCAGCAGCTTGCAAACTGGGTGGAGATGGGGACCAGATCCCAGTAACCAGCGGCTGGCTCAGCAATTCTATCCTAAGAGAAAGGATCCATTCCTGTGGGAAGGAAGGTGGGAAGGCTCCAATGGGGTAACATAGGGCTTGGGCCCAGGCCTTGTCTGCTGTGAGATTTTCTACCTGTGATTTCAGGAACAAACACTCACTCACAGCTCAAAGTCCTGGCCGGCAGAAACCAGTGACAGATGTGGGGAGCTATCTGTGCTGAGGCTCAGGGCCGCAAAACAGACACATGTGGCTGAGACTGTGAATGGAGACACAGCCTAAGTTTTATCCTCTGAACTTTTGTGCAAAGTTCCAAATATAGAGAATGTATGCCAACACCATTGATGTCTGTTAGGTGACTGGACTAAACCTGTGTACATTTTAATTAAAACCCAACCTTACAAATCAAATGTACAAGTAAGTACGGACACCAGATACTTAATAGCACTTCCAGGACATTTTGAAATGTAGAGGTTTTGGCCTACCAGAAGTTCAACAAGAGCCTCCAGGGAGGCAAAGCTGTCCAGAGAGCCACGTCAACTGCCCAAACACGTGTTGTAGTATTGCCCGTGTGCCATTGTCAGACCATCTGACACTGTGTCCTGTTCTGGGTGCCTACAGCAGGCCAGGATAATGAGGGACCAAACATGGGAGGAACTGAAAAAGTTACCATGTCCTCCACCCAGAGCTGCATGTCACAGTGAAGCAGGATCACTCCTGGCACCAGTGAGTCACAGTTATAGAGAGGTGACTGCAATTCAACATGGAAGAACTTTCTCATCAGGGGCTGCCTTGGAGTGAGCTCCCAGCCACTAGGGGGTGAAAGTTAAGACTGGGTGACCGTGACCACAGCCAGCCGTTTTAGAGGGGACTCTTTCACAGAGTGGGAAATTGCATTCGAGGACCCTTAAGTCCTCTCTGGACTCCATGAGAACAATTAAAAGTCCAAAAGCCACAATTCACCTCATTCTATATTTAAACAGTCTCCCAAAATTTAGACCTCAGGAATTACTTGTCTGGAGCAAAGTGGGTGAATGTGCATTTTTTATTTTTGCAATTATCCACCTCCCCCAAATATGTGCTTTTGAAAAATGGTCAGAGGGCTTTGAGCCTGTGAAGGCTGAGAATGTCCACCTCCAATTTAACCCAAACCCCATATCCAGGCAGTCACAGAGGGCAAAATGTACCTCACCGATGGCTGAAGGCAAAAAGGGGCCACTGGCATCCTGACTTCACAGTGAGCCCTTACTTTTGGAGGAACCGTGTCATCTGAGCATGGACAGGAACCAGAGGAGGACAACAGGCCGACAGTGTGGCACAGTGGAAAGGGAGTAAGGAAGACCTGGAAGCAGGGGACCCTCGTTCTAGACTGAGCTCTCCTGCCTGTGTTACACGGAGAAAGACTCTTGTCCTTCCTTCGGGCCAAAGGAAGCAATGAGGCTCCAAGAGCTCTGACAGCTTGCTTACACTGTTCATTGAGAGTTAATGAGCCTGGACTAGAAACAGTAAACTTCACCTTCTCTTGCTGAGTGGCCAAGAAAACCCGATCTCTCAGGTCTTGGGGTGTGCTACCTCCTAAGCCTCCAAGTCAGCTTGTGGCCTGGCTGTGCTCCTTACCAGTATGCCATGCTAGAGCCCAATCCAGCCTGCAGAGTGCTTGTCAGTGCTGAGGGCTGGTAGTAACACTATCTAGGACCGCTCCCTCAAGCTGGCTGTCACAGTCACTCACCAGTGCTTCTAATGCCTTCCCCCTTCCCACTCCCGCTCACTCCCTACTTCAGATGCAGTTGGCCAGAATCTAGAGTGCTCAGAAGACATCTGTGCATAGATTTTCTGGGCCCAGGGCTACTCACATCTGTTCCTTTTTTCCCGTGACACTGAACTAGTCACCATCTACAGGCCCTGGAATTGCTTTAAGAATAAGATTTAAGAGTTCTATAACTTACTTCCGGTTCCGGGCTGCTCTTCTTTCGGCTGAAGAACCTGAGATGTATTTGAATATCGAAATCCTCCTCATAAGGCTGAAAGGGAACTTCTGGTCAAGCTTCAATGCTATTTTCTCTGAGATGTCGAAGGAATAGCAGTATGTGAGGCCATCTGAGGTTGGCATATTAAGTAAAATTGGAAGCAGCTAGAGAGGAGTGCTGAACACTCCCCAGAGAAGAATATAGGTTCCCACATTTAATTCACAGGGGCATTAGTGCTTTTCCACCATAAACTCTGATTGGTTTTTCAAGCTCAGGGGAAAACAAAATTTGAGTTTCTATCCCCTATACCTCAGAGGGAACAAGGCCCAGCAAAAGGAGAGGGCAGAGCCCTGGCCGGTGTGGGTCAGTTTGTTGGGCACCATCCCAGGCACGGAGGGGTTGCAGGTTCGATTCCCAGTCAAGGCACGTGCCCAGGTTGCGGGCTCAATCCCAGGTGGGGATTGTGCAGGAGGCAGCCAATCAATGTTTTGCTCTTACATTGATGTTTCTATCTCTCTCTTTCTCTCCCTTCTTCTTCTCTAAAATTAATAAAAATATATTAAAAAATAAAAGGCAAAGATTAGAGAAGCAACTATATGCTATCTATAAGAAACAAGCTTTGAATATAAAGACATATTAAAAATATAAGGATGAAAAAATATATACCATGCAAATCCCAATTTTAAGAAAGTAGAAAGTTGGAATAACTATTAGTATTAGACAACGAAGACTTTAGGGCAAAGAATATTAATATAGAATAAAGGGGTCTATTTCATAATGATAAAAGGGAACTCATTAAGATAACATAACAATCCTAAATGTGTATGCATCCAATTATAGAGTTTCAAAATATTTGAAGCAAAAACTAATGAGAACTGAAAGGAAAAAAGAAATCCACAATTTTAGTTTGATTTCAACAGTTCTCTTAGTAATTGAGAGAGCAAGTATAAGGAGAAGGCTCTGCCCTCTCCTTTTGCTGTGTCTTGACCTAACTGGCATATATTAAACTTTATACCCACCAACTGCAGAATGCACCTAGAACATTCACCAAGATGTACCAAATGCTGGGCCAGAACTGAAGTTAAAAGAGCTGTAAAATTACTAAGGATAGTCTCTTATCTCATGAAATAAAATTAGAAATCAATATCAAAAAGAAATCTGGAAAATCACCAAACATTTAGAAATTAAGCAACTCACTTATAAATAAACCCTGGGTCAAAGAAGAAATCCCAAGGAAAATTAGGAAATACTTTTAACTGAGCGATGACACAACATACCAGAATTTGTAGAATGCAGTTAAAATAGTGCTTATATGGGAGTATTTAGGTTTCAATTTTCATATTAGGAAAGTTTAAAATCAATTAAATTAAAAATAGCAGCTATGTTATCAATGTGTATTTATATACTATCTATCCCAATAGATAATTGAATCACAAATTAAAAGTGATTTTAGAAATGTACCTATCTAACTCCAACACTACCAATTCTAATGTTTAAAAGAGTAACCCGCCCTGGCCAGTGTGGCTCAGTTGGCTGAGCGTTGTTCCAAAGTTACAGGTTCAATTTCTGGTCAGGGCATATGCCGGGTTACGGGTTAGATTCCTAGTAGGGGGCATGCAGGAGGTAGCTGATGGATGTTTCTCTCACATTGATGTTCCTTTCTCTTTCCCTCTCTCTCTCAAATCAATAAAAACATATTTTAAAATAATAATAAAATAAATATTTTAGATCCCCCCCAATTGCCAGAATATTTATACAAGGGATATAAGGCTTGTCCTAAATTTTTAACCACCCATATGGTAAAAGCCTATCATAAAAAAAAGTGGGTGGTTTTTGTTGTGCACATGCACATGCATGCATGTGTGTGTGTTCTATGAGAAAAGACTAAACCAAACAAAATTAAGACAAACAAATCTGTTTTCTATTCCTTTCATGGAACATCTCCAGCTCATGGATATTTCAGATTCTTCTACTTACACCTTAGTTTACAAGGGGGAAAAAATCAAATCAGAAATTTTTGTTGTTAATCCTCACCCAAGGATATTGTTTCAATTGATTTTTAGAGAGAGTGGAAGGGAAGAAGGGAAAGAAAGAGAGAGGGAGAGAGAAACATCAATGTGAGAGAGAAACATCAATTAGTTGCCTCCTGCACTCAGCCACGACCGGGGCGGGACTGAACCTGCAACTTAGGTATATGCCCTTGATTGGACTCGAACCCGAGACCCTTTGGTGCATGGGCCAATGTTTTAACCACTGAGCCACACCGGCCAGGGCTAAATCAGAATATTTTACTAACTGGTAACACTACACTGGCATGAAGAGAGAGAGCTGTACTGATATTTTCCAGATGAGGACATTCTAGCCTAGAAGAGGGAAGCAACAGATCTACCCAAGGCCGTGTGGTTTTCAAAGCTGAAAGCTGTAACTCAGATTACCTATATCTGACCCCATGGCTCTACCTACATGACCCCTCTAGCCTCTCCAACTTGGTTTACTCTTTGGGATGTCAACGTTCTATCATTCCCTTCCAGGAAGGATACATGCTAGCCCAACTCCAAGTCCACAGACATTACTGAGAAAAGAGGTCTGAGGAATGAGCCAGGAGGCACACAGCAGGAGCCATGGCACCAGGAGGGAGGGCACAACCATGCCGAATACCAGGGCCCTCCTCATGCGGGAGCGGACAACACTGACTCCCAGCATGGCAAAAGCCACTGGGGTGAAACCTCTGGCCTCCTCCACCTCCCCTAACTTCAACAGCGACGACACGGCCTCAAAGGACAAGTAGATGATAGCGGAGATGAGGGCGAAGATCACGGTGAAGAAGCAGTGGCGGACGGTGCCCACGGTTCTCTCAAAATTGCCAGCAAAGCGCCAGATAATGATAGCACCACAGAGCAGGGAAACTGGATTCTCATAGACAAAGATGTAGGTCACCAGCCTGTAAACTGCAGAGGGAGCTGGGTTAGAGGCCTGACATTGGGTTGCTCCAAGGTGGGAAAGACAGGTTACAACCCACCTAGAAAAGGGGGAGGAGCTCCTATGACAGCGCACTGAGAACCAGTGAGAATCAGCCAGGAGCCAAGATAAGCAATGGGAAGCAACAATGATCAGAACCCAAGACTCAAAATAGAGGCATGAATGTCTAAATCCCTGCTCTTTCCCACACCTGGAGTTAAGTCTTTTCAGTGACTGATTTCCATGTGGAAAAAAATAATAATAATACTTTTTAGCATGGGATAGTCTTTGAATTTGTAATTTGCTTTGTGCCCCCTTTTTAGGTTTTAATACTGACCTATCTCACCAGGCAGTTTGAGGGTTAATTAATTGTAACAGCTTCAGGGTGGATTGAGTGGGTGTCCCTTAACACTCTGTATGCCAGTCTCCTCGGCTGTAATCCTGACCTCTCCTTCCATAGTGGCTGTTCAGAGGAAGAAAAAAGGGACCATGAATTATTTTGCACCTATAAAGATCACTGTAATCTAGATATAAAAGATATAAAATTATCACTGACAATATAGGTGTAAAACTCACAAGTCTTCCTTAAAAGTGCTTACCCAGTCCTACAGGTAGAGTGACACTTTATGTGCAATAAGACAGCAAAGAATTTAACTTCTGTTTTTCTAAAAGCAGACATGTCTTATGTACTTTTGTCCTTGTAGGCCAAAACATTAAACGGAAGGAGGGGGACTGGTGAAGTGGCAGTAATACTGGACTTGGAGCCTAAAGACTTGGAGTGGAATCTTGGTTCTATCATGTAAGGGCAGGCTGAACTTAGGTCACCGGGCCTCGTGGCTTATTTCCTCAGTATGAAGTAACAGATTATACTTGAGGCCTTCAAAGGTCTTTTATGTGTCTAATACTCATTTGCCCATGAACCCCACACTCGGGGAAGCTGTAAATTAAAGAAAATGGGGAGCTCAGTGTAGGCTGACATTTTGCATCTGTCTATGACCTGCTCTGCATCCCAGTGGGGGGAAGTTTTAGATTTGAACAGGGAGGCAGGCTGTGGTCCTCAGTCGGGCCATCTCTGTCAGGCCTCATTATCTGAAGCGTACATGGTTATTTGTCAAATACTTCCACAACTAAAATCCCAAGTGTAAATGTGAAGATTCTAGAAGCAACACTATATGATTTGGGGATTGTATACCCCAAAGCTCCAGTTCCAAAACATCACTCTATGAAAAGAAAAATCTGGGTTCTGTCTCAGCTGACTTAATAGTTCTGTTTCTCTGCATGAAGCCTCAGTCTCATCTAAATGATGGGCAATAATAAAGCCTACATCATGGGATCATCGAGAGGATGAAATAATGTGTGCACGCTTTGCCAAACAGCAAGTCGTATAAATTTCCCACGTCCTCGCCAGGAAAGAACGGAAGTTTACCAGCAGATGTTTATACTTATTCGCTCTGCAAATTTCTCTCCCCCAAAGAAATCTAGCCCCTCTCCCCACGAGCTGGGAATCTGACTCTGGATTAAGATACAAACGAAGCAGCAGAAGAAATTCTAAACCTCAAGAGGCCAGGACGCTTACACAGGGGTAGCCACAGATAAAGTTGTAATGTCTTGATGAAGATGCGAGGGGGAAAAAAATTCCAGTGGGAGGGAGTTAGGCCCTAAAGCAGACTTGAGTGTGTATATGACAAGGGAGGGGGAGAGGAAAAATCCTCCGGGGAGCGTGCGCACGGGTGAATGAAACCTGTTTCCTAGCGAATGAATTGAGGGGGCCTTCATCAGTCCAGTGGAGACAGGGAAGGTAACACATTAAAGTAGGGAAAGATTGCAATGATGACGAAGGGGGGGCTCTGGAGAGACAAAGACCTGGAACATGGGGCTGGTCCTCCGGGTGGAGAGGATGATGATGCGGACGGAGTAGCTGGAGGTGAGGCCTGATGGCGCGGGTGCTGGGAGCCCAAAGCCCAGGGCCTGGCGAGGTCGGAGGAAAAGGGCTGACACCTGGCGCTCGAGCCCGCCCAGCTCACCTTGCCAGTTGCGCAGGCAATCGGATCGCAGAGAGAGGCCGGAGGGCGGCAGGGGCGGCTGCAGCAGAAACAGGCGGGGCCCGGACACCAGGAGCGAGAGCAGCGCGGTGAAGAAGGTGGCGGACGGCACCTCTGGACGCGAGCACCAGCTTCGACGTCCGGTCTCCGAGGCCGCCATAGCCACCACCGCGCCCGCGCCGGCTGGGCGCCACCAATTCGCCGGCTCCTTCCGCCTCCCAGTGGCTATCTCCCCTGGCAACAGCGGGGGAGGCGGCCGGAAGCTCCGCCTCCCCCAGGCCCCGCTCGCTTCGAGCTGCCCAATCCGCTTGCGGGGACCAGCCTCCCTCGCGCACAGACAGCCGGGAGTCCTGCCTGCACCCTCTACCTCCGCGGGCTGGTGGCCCCGCCGGCTCCGGGCTGTGATTTGAGTTTCCTCTCCGCTCTAGGTACCTAATGACTATGGTCCCTGTGGTTTACAGAACACTCACTCTCTCTCTCTCTCTCTCTCTCTCTCTCTCACACACACACACACACACACACCCTTATGTGTGTTTATCCCGGTTATAGGGATGAGGAAACTGAGGCCTGGGGAGGTCCCTGGCTAATTCGTTAAATGGCAAAGACGGAATTAGAACTCAGGTCCTCCCACTGCTAAGGAACAGGTTGGGCACCGGGACACCTATGCTATGGCCTGGATTTGGCAATATGTACAGCTGGGGCAGCCTTCCGTGGCTGGGTTGGAGAGGCAGGAACGTGAAACTAAAGAGGGATTCTCTGAAGGCCCTGAAGAGGTAGGAATGTAATATCCCGCCTTAGTAATCAGGGTGTCGGCGCTTGAAGTTAGACATGTGCTTTTGCCAGAGAACAGCTGTTGAAGGTTGAACGCTGGAATATTGTTTCCCTGAGGACAGATGCTCTAGAAGTTGAGGCAACTTGCCCAAGGTCCCAAGTGGGAAATGGTAGCACTGGGATTTGAACCGGGCTTGCTGGGCTCCAGTGTTCTGCCCTTTTCCCTATAATATTTCCCTCTCGTGCCCTGCCTCCCTGTCTGTAAATTTGCCTTGAGGCCACACAGACTACTGAAAAATAAATGCTTCGCAGTCTGTGCTGGATATTCAGATCCATTCTCAGGCCCTGCTCTGCCCTCTCTCTGTAGCTTTAGCCGTGTCTGTGTTTCCCTCAAACATCAGGAAGAGAACCAGAGATTCTTTTGTGTTTAGTACTAAAATAGAAGCATAATTTCCCAGACATAAATATAAAGCAGTGGGACATATTTAAATGAATACTGTGTACATGGAAACTAATGCTGCTCATGAGACAGCAGTGGGCATGAAAATTAAGGTTTTACTCAACAGGGTGTGAGATATAAATCAGGAATCAGGATTGTGGTGGAGCTGCTAAACATAGGGGACGGGAACTGAGGCTGCTGGAACTGAAGTCTGAGCCGTGGAAAGAGGAAGGGGGTGGTGGTCCCATCTCCTCTGTGCCAGTCAGGCCATTCCAGGAGTTCTGGGTCTACTTCTAGACACACATTCTGAAAAAAGATGTGGAAAAACTAGAGCTTGTCCAACAAACAGTGACCAGGATTGGGAGGGGGAAAGGAAGAGGCAACAAAGAGACTTCCCTTCCAGAATGAGCCACTGTATCCGTCTGAAGGGCTTTCCTAGAGAAGAGGGGGTAGATTTATTCTGGGTTTCTCTGGAATGGAGCACTGAGGCAGAATGGTGGAAATGGCACACAATGGGAGACACGCTTAAGAAAGAACTTTCTGACAGTTTGGGTTGTCCATCCATGGAATGAGCTGCTTTGATCAATACTGGGCTCCCGGGTGTGTGCAAGCAAAGGCCATCTGGTGACTTGATGAGAATGTTGAAGAGCATCAGGTTGAAGGTGGAACTGGATGCCTTTTAAAATCTTTTTGGATCTTCAGTTCTAAGACTCTGTAAACAAACACCAAGGCATGTGGAGGGTTGATACACTTACCAGAGGGTCGAGGGTAATCTCATTTGGTCTGGCAGAATGAGTTGTGATGACTGCACATATCCTACAGCAAAGGCTGTGAAGTCGAATGCAGGGAGCACCCAGAGGTCTCCTGTCTCTAATTCTGTCTGTCTCTCTGATTCTGCCTTCCTCTACTCATTTTTTTTTCCAATTATGCCTCCAGGAAACCCAAAGACCTTCCTCAAACTCATGGGGTGGAGAACTGGAATGAAAAAACAGAGCCTCCTTCAGCAGGAGGGCATGGGGATGGGGCACCATGGGACTGTGAGATCATTTTTATCCTATCTGCTTTGCCCTTGGTCCACAAAGAGACTTCCAGCCCCAAACGAGCTACCCAGAGACACCTCTGTTTACAGTTCTGCTGGGCATCCTCCTCCTATCTGGAGAGTGCCTGGTTCTCCACATGCCAGACTTTGAGGCTGGGGTACAGGTGACTTCTCAGGGAGCACGCACACCAGTGAGGACATTTCTAGCTCAAATCTGTCAGCAAATGCTGTAATCTCTACCTGCAACCTATTCCTCACCCAGCAGCCTGGGCAGTTTATTAAAAAGTAAATTAGAGCCCGGTTGGCGTGGCTCCGTGGTTGAGTGTCGACCTATGAACCAGGAGGTCATGGTTACTTAGATTCCTGGTCAGGGCACATGCCTGCGTTGTGAGCTCGATCCCCAGTGTGGGGCGTGCAGGAGGCAGCCGATCAATGATTCTCTGTCATTGATATTTCTTTCCCTCTCCCTCTCTGGAATCAATAAAATATATTTTTTTAAAAAGAATGCTTTTTTTAAAAAAAGTAACTTAGAAGGTACTCTTGTTACAATTTAGAATTAATAGGACACCCCAAATGTACAATTCCTTTCTAACCTTCTTCAGCTCATCTTCTGTCACTACACGCCCTGTGGGAGACAAAATAATGACGACACCCCCCCCCCCCCTGCCAAAGATGTCCATGTCCTAATCCCCAGGACCTCTGTGTAGCAAAAAGGGACTTTGCAAATGTGATTAAATTAGAAATCTTGAAATGGGAAGATTATCCTGGATTATTTGAGTGGGCCCAATGGAATCCTGAGTGTCCATTTAAGGAGACAGGAGGGTCAGAGGGAGAGAAGCTGATATGATAGAAGCAGAGGTTGGAGCTATGTGCTTTGAAGATGGAAGCAGGGGCCACTAGCCAAAGAATGAGGCAACCTTGAGAAGCTGAAAAAGGCAAGGAATCTGATTTTCCTCTAGCAGGGGTGGGGAACCTTTTTCTGCCAAGGGCCATTTGGATATTTAGAACATCATTTGTGGGCCATACAAAATTATCAACTTAAAAATTAGCCTGCTATATTTGGTCAGACATTTAATTAACTCGCCCCTAATGCCTTTGCAGGGCCAGACCAAATAATTTTGTGGGCCTTATATGGCCCAAGGGCTGGATGCTCCCACCTCTGCCCTAGAGCTCCAGAAGGAACAGGTCTGCTGACACCTTGATGTTAGCCCATTCTGGACTTCTGACCCCAGAACCAAAAGATTATAAAGTTGTTTTTCCCCCAATTCTTTTTATTATGGTAAAATACATATAACACTTACCTTTTAACCATTTTAAGTGTACAGTTAAGTGCTATTAAGTACATTTAATGTTGTGCAACTAGCGCCACCCCCCATCTCTATAACTTTTCATCTGTAAAACTGAAACTCTGCCCATTAAACAATAACTTCCAATTCCATACTCCCCCAGCCCCTGGAAACTGCCATTCTACTTTCTGTTCATAGAGATTTTGACTAGGTACCTCACGTAAGAAGAATCATGCAACATTTGTCTTTTTGTGACTGGCTTATTTCACGTAGCATAATGTCCTCAAGGCTCATCTATGTTGTAGCATGTGTCAAAATGTCCTTCCTTTTTAAGGCTGTGTAATTTTTTCTTGTATGGATATATTACATTTTGTTTATCCATTCATCTGTCAATGGATACTTGGGTTGCTTCTACCCCTTAGCTATTGTGCATAATGCTGCTGAGAACATAGGGGTACAATATCCCTTTGAGACGTAGATTTCAATTCTTTTGGGTGTATATCCAGAAGCAAAATTGCTGGATCATATGATACTTCTATTTTTAATATTTTGAGCAGCTGTACCATTTTACATTCTCACCAACAATGCACAATTCCAATTTCTCTATATCCTTATCAACACATTAATTTTTTTTCATAGTAGCCATCCTATGGGTGTGAAGTGGTAATTTGTGGGTTTTTAAAATATATATTTTTATTGATTTCAGAGAGGAAGGGAGAGGGAGAGAGAGAGAAACATCAATGATGAGAGAGAATCATCGATCGGCTGCCTCCTGCACACCCCCTACTGGGGATCGAGCCTGCAACCCAGGCATGTGCCCTTGACTGGAATTGAACCCAGGACCTTTTAGTCCGCAGGCTGACGCTCTATCCACTGAGCCAAACCAGCCAGGGCAATTTGTGTTGTTTTAAGCCACTAAATTTGTAGTAATTTGTTACAGCAGCAGTAGGAAGTGAATATATTCCCTCGCTACACGGGTGTCCTTTCTGTTTTCAAACCAGCCAGAATCGTCCTCGCTTCAGGGCCTTTGAATGCGTTCTTCCTTCTGTTGAAGCATTCTCCTGGGTCTTAGTGTGATGGCCTCCTCCTTAGCCATCAGGTCTCCAGCCCTGCTTCCTCAGAAAGGCCTTCCCAGATCACCCTCCTGGTATTTCTTCTTTCAGTGCAACTTGCCACAGTTTCATATCATCTCATCTACTCGTGTGTCTACTTATCTGATTGTCTGTCACTATTACTAAACTGAGCTCCCCAACGGCAGTGACCTACTATATCCTCCTCCAGCACCTAGAATAGACCTGGCACGTAGTCAGTGCTCAGAAATATTTGTTAGTCCCTCCTCTACATAGCTGGTGTCTGGAGTGCAGAAGAGAGGGCCGCAGTGGGTCAGAGGGCTTGCGGAGGTGATGAGCACCAAATGTCTCACTTTGCACCGCTGAGACAGCTCTGGGGTCAGTGCCAACCACCCACTCACCTTGGCCAGCCAGGGTGTCCCTGGATTTACACCCTCAAGCTCCCACCTGCACCCCAGGACGAGTCTGAGGAAGGGATTGAATGTTCTGGAGGGGCGGGGGTAGGGTGAGGACTGCAGTGTGGCTCCCTATTGCTCTTCCCTCTCTTTTGTCCTGTCCTGTGAGGATGGCAGTGGTGCAAAATGGCTTTTGTTATCAGTTCCCTACTCAAGCTTCTTTTAGCAGCACTCACACCTCAAAGCCATGTCCTCACTGTCCCCTGGTGGACAGTTCGGTGCAGGGTTCCTTGAGTCTGGTGGAGAAATGGTCCCCTCTCAAGGCAAAACACTGCCCCCTCCTGGTTGTCTCAGGAGGCTGCTCGCAGTTACATGGATGGCTTTAATTTGGGGACGACTGCAGCCTTATGTGGCATTCATTTGTCAAGCCATCTTTTCCCAGTTCTTTTTCCACACTCACAGGATGGAATACAGAGCAGTAAGCCTCCTGCCTAAGCACATTATCCCCAATGCACCAAGGTTGTGGGTTCGATCTCCTGTCAGGGTACATGCAAGAAGCAACCAATGAATGCATAAATAAGTGGAACAACAAATCTCTCTTTCAAATCAATTTTAAAAAACAAAAATTATCTCCAATGTTAGTAAAGTGGTTGTGTGTTTACGGTGTAGTATGCTATAGCTACGTGCAATATTACGCTGCAATTTAAAATTATATTTATCGGCCCCCGGTGACTTCACAGCCAAAGCGGGTGCCGGTCGTCGCGACTCGGAGGTGGGATGCTATGGATTTTGACTCTGACCGGTACGGTTAATTCTCCCTCTTCCTCTGCCTCCTCCTCTGCCTCTAAAGCCCTTTCTGCAGATCTCCTCAGAGAAAGAAAACGCCCGAAATTGGAGTCTAGGACCATCACGAGCGAGGAGTGGGGTTGAAGGTGGAGGTGGGTGCGGATGGAAGGTTCTCCTCCCTGAAGAGTCCCCCCTTGGTCGCCGTCATCCAGCGGGTAGCAGAGCAAGTTAGTGCTACACGTCATAGAAGGGACCAGCTCCCCCCCCCCCCAAAAAAAAAAATCGGTGAGAAAACAGCCAGGAGAGCCTGAGGCTCCTACCACCAAGACGTCAAGGAGTCACTTGATAACTGCACGCTCACCTCACCCGTGCGTGGTGAGCTTCCGATGCCAAGTGAGGCTGATTCCAAAATGGAGATAACAACATGAGCCGAGTTTTCTTTCTTGAAACCTCAAAAACACTCCCTTCAAAGGTCCATCTGACACCTGGGCCCAACAACGTAACCTCCCAGCCTCCCAGCCTCCGTTTGGAAACGTTGCCTGGCGAGCATTCAGTTTCCCCGTCAAATGGGAATGACAGTCCTAAGTAACTAGATACTTGGACCACACGAGGTAGCACGGAGAAGGGTAGAGAAGCCGCAGCAAAAGCTGTTGTCGTGTGTCACCTACGCCTGTGGCATGTGTTTCGGACCCCGTGCTCACACACGTGCGTGGGATTGTTCTATTGGTTACACGTTCTAAGGTTAAAAAGTGGCGCTGATTTTTAGAGTGTAAATTTTTTTTAATGTGCAAACAAGAAAGGCAACTGAACGTGGTATCTACATAGTAAGAATAATTTATTTCGGAAGCTACCAGATAATCCTCTGGGGAGTTCCTTGTCCTCGCTGCTAAAAATCTCTAGTAGCAGGATGAAGGAAAGGGAACCAAAGTTTGCTTGTTGTGTACGCTGGGTCAGGCACTTGATAAATCCAGAAGAAAAGGAAAGCCGTTCGCCTAGTTTAATATAGAAAGTAAGCATTTTGTTTTTCAACCTTCGCTATTTCAGCATGTGGGTTTGTTTGTTTTTTAAAGGCCTGTGCTGTTAGGCAAATACTGCATCACCCCTCAGGAAGATCTCTTTTTCTAAAAGAATAGGTAGGGAATGTTTTCCGCTTGCTAAGGATTTATTTTCTAGTTTTAATTGAGCCATCAGAGACAAAGGGGAAAGAAACAGGAAGTGGGAAACAGAAGAGTTAGCTGGATGAGATTCCAAAAACCTAATCCAGCCACAAAATTCTCTAGGTAATTGCTCTGGAAGAGCAGAGAATTGGCCTGGCAAGGAGAGGGAGAGAAGTATGAGTCATTATTTTAATCCTCCCCACCAACTTTTAAGGTATCCTTTTGAGGAAACTGAAAAGTAGGTTTTATTGTTGAAGGTAACACTGTACCCACGGCCTCCTTTCTATCAGGTGGTAAGAGTGTTAGGCACAGTGAGGGAAGACGTTACCAGCTGAGAAAAGGACATGTGCACTATATGGCTGGACTACAAGCTGCGAGAGTCCTTCTAAATATTGAGGACAAGACCTTGTGTTAAGTGCTGAGGACACTGAGATAAATAAAACAGCTGCCCTGAAGCAACTGACAGTAGTGAAAGAAACCTTCAAGAAAACAACAACAAACTAAGTACTGTGATGGAGACAAATGTTCAAAAGGTTCAGAAATAATAAGCCAGAGGTTATGTGGGAAAGCCAATGAAAGTGATGCTTAGTTGAGTCCAAATATTAGAGCTATTTCCTACTAATTGTAAAATTATACTGCGCTAGATTCTCAGGAAGTGAAATTGCAAGAGCACCAGAAAAGATGAGAGGAAACTATTCTAGCCAAAGGAATTCTAAAAGGTCTAATTAAGAGAGCCACATGTATTTAGAGAAATAAATGAAAGTTGCAAGAGATAAGTGCTACGGGGCTTACAGTGGGGTCATTCATTGGCCTGGTCAAAACGTTTAGGAAAGGCCTCTTTGAGGCAGTCACTCTGGAATGGAGATCTAAAGGATGAAAAACTGAAGGAAGCAGAACATCTTATGTAACGGCATCTTGTCAGGAACATTATAAGCCTGATTGATTGAAAGTAGGCCATGGTGGCCTAGTAAGCCATCGGTTTCAGGGAGAGGGTGCTACAGTGTGAAGCACTAAGACCACACTAAGCAAGGCCTCACTGGCCATACTGAGACCCTTCATCTTTTTCTTGAGAACAAATGGGGAGGGAATTTGATCTGATCAGAACTGTGTTTTGAAAAGATCATTCCAGCTGCAATGTGAGAATATGAACAGGGCCAGCAGTGGACCAATTAGGATTTATGATGGTGGTTAGTGTTGGTAGTAGTCAAGTGGATTGGGGTGGGAACAAGGAGATGAAGACAAGTGGAGGCATGGATGGGGGAAAAAAAAGGCCACATGCTAACCTGACTAGTTCAGGGAAGGCCTGCATGGCAGTTTTGCAAACTCAAAGACCTAAAGTAACCACAAAGGATAGTCTGAAATTAAAAATTTAACTAAAAGCTGTTTATAGTCGGTAGTCATTTCCTAGGCCACTATTTTCCCTGACAATGATCAACTTCAATCTTTACTGAGCCTATTGTCTTTCTGCATCTAAGATAGCATACCTGTGAAATGTCTGGGTAACTTGTAATATTCCTTTTTCAAGACCCTTTAGGGCACAACATATGGCACCAGGGCTGGAGACCACAAATTCCCCCCATTGTTATTGTTATCATGTTAATTGTCAACTGTTAACTATCCTGTATCCACCTATGGAAAAGAAGCATGTGTGCATCATTTCACTTTTTATCCAATCCCAGAGGTTTCCCCGCTTTGCTTTCTCCGATCTCCCTAATCTATCACCAATGGATTTCTTGTAACCCACTTATGGCTCCTCCTTTGATGGTAATTTATAAAAACAAGGTAAAAACCTGCCATTCTCCGGAGCATTATCCCAACACGTTGAGGTTTTGCTTCCCAGCAATTGTTGACAGTTTGGCTCAAATAAACACAAAAATTCTTTACAAAAATAAATAAATAAATAAATAAATAAATAAATAAATAAAATTTATCAACCCAAGAGAAGTGAAAATGTTTCCACACAAAAACTTGCACCAGGGTGTTCACAGCAGCATCATGCATCATAGTTCCAAAGTCAAAACAATCCAAATGTCCATCAGCTGGTGAATGGATAGACAAAGGTGGTGTATACATACGAGAATGGAGTGCTGAACATGCTATAATACGGATGAACTTGGAAAGATGTTAGTGAAACAAATCCGAAAGGAGCACATGTTGTATGATTCCACTTATATGAAATGTCCGGAGTAGGCAAATCCATAGAGACAGAAAATATATCAGTGGTTTCCACAGGCTGGAGGAAAAGGGGAATAGGGAATGAGTGCTAACGGGTATGGTATCTTTTTATTGGGTTGATAAAAATGTTTTACAGTAGTAGTGAGGGTTGCATAACTCTTTGAATATACTGAAAACTGCAGAACTGGACACTTAAAATAGTGAATTTTATGGTATGTGAGTTATATCTCAATAAAAATATGTGCAAAGAAATACAAATTTAAAAAAACTAAAAACCTAGTAGAAATGTGTACCCAAAAGAATGAACTTTACTGTGCATTAGTTTAAAAATGAATTTTAAATATGAAGAAATTTCAAGTATCTTGAGGGTGACCCTACATCTGAATCAAATTTGTACCTCCCAGAAGTCTAGTACATTGCCTTATGCTTGGCAGTGGTGTATTAAAGTCAATGGTAATGAAATCAAAATTATTTCCTTCGGGCAAGCATTAGCACCTTTACGGTAATTACTCTTCCATTTCCATGGCTCAGTGCTGACAAGAGGTTCCTATTTCTTGGTGATTGGCAAGCCTTCAGTTACAGTGAGTGCACATTGACCTGGAAAGTCACTTTCTGAGGTGTTGCCAGCTGCCAACCTAGGTCAATGCACACTCTGCCTTCCAGAACAAAAAAAAACACCTCAGTCTGACTGGACAGACTGCCTTCTACCCACAATTTCTCTTCTGTATATTCTGACCCACTTCCTCTGCTTCCTCCCTAGAGTTTGTATACATGTACACACACACACACACACACACACACACACACACACACACAATGGATTATGACATGAGCAAGAAATAACCTTTCATTGGGCTAAGCCTCTGACATTTGCAGGTTTATCTTTCTCAGCAAGGCCCTGGAGCAAACAGGTGGCATACACACTCAAAATGGGGCCCTTGAGGGGACCTTAATAAAGGGACTATTTATAACGGTGTGGGTGAGGTAGGGACAGGTGCAGTACCCCAGGGCTGGGTTTGGCTGAAGCCATTACATCTCCTAGGCCTGAGGGGGGAAGGGGAGGGCATCGTTCCTGAGCCTGATGAGAGTATCTGTATCAGCAGAGGCATGAGCCAGCTTCCTGGTACCTTCCATTGGTCAACTTCCCCTGAAGCTAAGAGCTGGGGAGCTCCTGGTGGGTAAAGGTCAGCCTCCTCTACAGAGAAGAATGTAGAAGGGTGGAGAGTGTGTCTGGAGGATGTAAAATATCCTGTCCACCCTGTTAGAGCTGCCACTGCTATTACCCTAAATTATACTGCAACCGAGAGTCAAACCTCCTTTACAGGAATTTATTCTCTATGATTTGTGGGTGGGGTAGAGCAGAGGCAGTGAGGAGGGGCTGAAGGGGAAGGATGCATCAGCTTTGAATCAGAATGCCTGAATTTAAAGGGATAATAAGATTTACTTCCCAAATCTGTGAAAAGGAACAAACAAGTTAATATGTGTGGAAGTTTTATAAAGTACTATACTATCCAAAAATAACTTTCTGTAATATGCCCCACTAGGAACCCTCTCCAGGATCACAGGCTAACCCAGACGCTCCATTCCTGAAGACTTACAGCTGCCCCCACACAAGGGATTAATTTACAGGTATTGAATTTCCCACTCTGATTTCATGAAACTATTTTTTCGAATCATACCCTAAACCTCTGACATCAGTGTCTTTATTATCACCGAACCCTCCTCTTAAACACACACACACACACACACACACACACACACACACACCTTTCTGTTATGGAACATTTTTTAAAGTATATTTTTATTGATTTCAGAGAGGGAGAGAGAGATAGAAATCAATGATGAGAGAAAATCCTGGATCGGCTGCCTCCTGCATGCCCCACACTGGGATCAAGCCCACAACCCGGGCACGTGCCCTTACCGGGAATCAAACAGTGAACTCCTGGTTCACAGGTTGAAGCTCATCACTGAGCCACGCCAGCTGGGCTGTTAGGGAACATTTTAAACAGATATGCAAGTCAAGAGAAAAGAATAGTGAAAGTACCCATCACCAGCTTTAATAATTATTATTTTTTTAAAAAAATATGTTTTCATTTATTTCAGAGAGCAGAAGGAAGAGGGAGAGAGGAATAGAAACATCAGCGAAGAGAGAGAATAATTGATCTGCTGCATCCTGTATGCTCCCTACTGAGGATCAAGCCCACAACCCCAGCATGTGCCCCCACTGGGAATTAAACTGTGACCTGATTCATGGGTCCATGTTCAACCACTGAGCAACACTGGCCTCGCTTTAATAATTATTAATGCCTGGCCAATCTTATTTCCTTTACACCCCACCCACTTCTCTCCTATATTATTATTTTATTTTTTAAGCAAATTGAGGTAAAAGTGACATAATATAAAATTAAGCATTTTAAAGCATACAATTCAGCAGCATTTAGTACATTCACAATGTTGTGCAACCACCACCTCTGTCTAGTTTCAATACATTTTCATCTCCCCAAAGTAAATCTGCACACACATTAAGCAGTCCCTCCCTTCCCCAGCCCCTAGCAACCACTAATCTGCTTGCTGTCTCTATGGATTTAGTTTTCTGGATATTTCATAGAATATGTAACATTTTGAGGCTGCTTTCACTTAGCACAATGTTTGCAAGGTTCATCCATGTCATTGCTTCATATAATTCATTTTGCCAATATAGCAATTTGTTTAACTAGTCCTCTGTTGATGGACATTTGGATTGCTTACACGTTTTTGCTATTATGAATAATGCTGCTGTGAACATGTACTTACATGGATTAGTTCAAGTGCCTGCTCTCAATTCTTTGCGGTATATTCCTAGAAGGAGAATTGCCGGGTGTTTTAAAGGTATCCAGAATTTGTTTTAATCAGGCATGCAGACATGGAAACCACTGTCATGAAGGAAGTAGTTTATGCTCATCGATCCCTAGAACCAGGAGGTACAGCATGTCACGCAGGGCCGCATGAGGAAGCACCAGAGTCGATCAGGAGGCACAGGGATCTGAGGAAAGTGTGGGCAAGAGCCTTTATTAGGCTTTCTGTGGAATAGGCAAGGCAGTGTGAGCGGCGTTAACATTGGCAAGGTTGCCCTAGTTGGTTGGCACCTGGCCATGGAGTGATTAGGGCGGGTGGATAGTGGCCTGGAGTGGAGAGCCCATAAAGGAGGTGGTTGGGGGGTGTGGGCAAGAGCCTTTATTAGGCTTTCTGTGGAATAGGCAAGGCAGTGTGAGCGGCGTTAGAATTGGCAAGGTTGCCCTAGTTGGTTGGCACCTGGCCATGGAGTGATTAGGGCGGGTGGATAGTGGCCTGGAGTGGAGAGCCCATAAAGGAGGTGGTTGGGGGGTGTGGGCAAGAGCCTTTATTAGGCTTTCTGTGGAATAGGCAAGGCAGTGTGAGCGGCGTTAGAATTGGCAAGGTTGCCCTAGTTGGTTGGCACCTGGCCATGGAGTGATTAGGGCGGGTGGATAGTGGCCTGGAGTGGAGAGCCCATAAAGGAGGTGGTTGGGGGGTGTGGGCTCTGGGTTGATTTGTTTGCATGTGAAAGGCCCACTCACAGACCAGTGAGTTGTTATTTCTAGGAATTAGCTAACCCTGAGGGGGAGAGGGGATGTCTCTTGAGTGTCAGCAAGGCCCCAGATGTTGAATCATCAAAATACAAAAGATAAAGACATGCTTAATTGGAGAAAGATAAATACCACATGATCTCGCTCATTTGTGGAATAAAGTGAACAACATAAACCGATGAACAAAAATAGATTCAGAGACAGAGAAGCAGCGAACTGACAAACCTCAGAGGGAAGAAAGGCTGGGGAGGTGGGTGGGGTGGGGGGGGGTGAGGAGTAAAAGATCAACCAAAGGACTTGTATGCATGCAAATAAGCATTACCAGCCCTAAACGGTTTGGTTCAGTGGATAGAGCGGTTTGGCTCAGTGGATAGAGCGTCGGCCTGCAGACTGAAGGGTCCCAGGTTCAATTCCGGTCAAGAGCATGTACCTTGGTTGCAGGCACATCCCCAGTGGGGAATGTGCAGGAGGCAGCTGATCGATGTTTCCAACTTTCTATCCCTCTCCCTTCCTCTCTGTAAAAAATCAATAAAATATATACACTGAGTGGCCAGATTATTATGACCACCTGACATTTGTAGGCAAATTAGCCATACACTGTATCGTATGGGATATGGAAGCCAAAGGCCTGTTCAAACACCTTTGCTGTCTGCAGTTACCAAGATAAAATGTCTCCAATTCACACAGGAACACAAGGATTGGACAGTCGAGCATTGGAAAAAAGTCATGTGGTCCGATGAGTCATGTTTCCAGTTGCATCATGCAGATGGCAGAGTAAGAATTTGGCGGAAACAGCATGAAAGCATGCACCCCACATGCATGAGTACAACCCTTCAAGCTGGTGGGGGCAGTGTTATGGTTTGGGGCATGTTTTCCTGGCATGATTTGGGCCTTTTAATTTGTGTGGAACAACGTCTGAATAGCACAACATACCTAAGTATCGTTGCTGATCAAGTTCATCCTATCATGTTGATGGCGTATCCCAATGGAAATGGCTTCTTCCAACAAGACAATGCGCCATGCCACAGTGCTTGTATTGTGCAGGAGTGGTTTCAAGAACATGAGGGAGACTTTACCTTGCTTAGGTGGCCTCCACAATCACCAGATCTCAATCCAATTGAGCATTTGTGGGACGAAGTTAAAAGAGCCATCAGGCAGCTGGCTCCACAACCATCAAACCTCACAGAAATGGACAGTGCTATTCATCAGGCATGGTGTCAGATTCCACACATCACCTTTCAACATCTTGTGGAGTCAATGCCAAGAAGAATCGCTGCAGTATTGAAGGCAAAAGGTGGCCCAACAAAGTACTGATGGGGTGGTCATAATAATCTGGCCATTCAGTGTATATATTTTTTAAAAAGCATTACCAATGGACACAGTCACCAGGTGGTGAGGGCATGTGCTGGGGGTTGGAAGTGGCCGGAGAGAGGTCAATGGAGGAAAAAGCATAATATTATAATAGCTATGTATGGGCCAGGGCAGGTACTTGAAATATTAGGGGGGCCACTGTGTAAAGCAAGCATGTCAAACTCGTGGCCCGTGGGCTGCATGCGGCCCACAATGAATATTTTTGTGGCCCAAACAATATAACTGTGTAAGAAACGTTTTAATAAAAATTTTGTAGCTTAATTTTGACAATATCCTGTTATACATAGTTATTAATAACAAACTACAATGTTCACTTGTTGGAAGCTACCCATTGTCTTCACTATCAGAGAAGTGTAAACAAGGAGCCCGGAATGCTGGTGAACCTTGAGCCCTGGCAAGGGCCAGAGCTATGCACCGATTGCACAATGGTGGCTCAAGCAATTTCCTGACCAAATAGTCTGAAAGTAAATGTTACTAATATTTACTGACCTTGAAGATAGTCTGTCTGTTACCAGAAGTGCCTGCCTGACTAAGGGGTATATGTGTATCCAAAATTGAATAAAAGGTTGGCAAGGCCTGGGCACCAGTAGAAGTCCTTCCCCTTGTGTTGAGCTTCCTGCCTGGCCCCCAATATTTCCAAATATTATTTCTTGTTTCATCTCTGTCATTTGCGCGTGGCCCTTCTCCAGATCCCGAATCCTGAACCATGTGGGATGTGGCTCACACATTCACTAATGACTGATTACTATAACGTACCTTACATGCAGGTGCACTATTTCTTTCCACTAATACTAGCAGCAAATATTTTAGCAGCCGATTGCCACGTCATTAGTCTTGGGCTGGCTTATTTGGTGTGCACAACAGGAAATATTTCACTTTTGGAGAACAAGAAAAATAGGTTTATTTGCATTATGTTTTTTAATTTGTGCATTTACTCAGTGGCTGGTAAGTTAATGTTCAAGAAAAAAATATTAATTTTTATTAAAATGTTCTATTATTTTATGACTAGATGCCCATTGCAGGAGGATTCCTGCAAGAATAGGGCTTCGCTCCTGTCTCTGCCGCTCCTACCCCGCCCTTCTTTGCTGATTCTACCCTGCCCTTCCCTGCCATTCCTACCCTGCCCTTCTCTGTCGCTTCTCTCCCACCTGTCTCTGCTACTCGGCTCCGTTGCTTGGCTTCCTTCTATGGTGTCTTCAGTCTTCACTCCCAGCCAGTATATGCAAATTAGCCACCATCTTTGTTGGCGGTTAATTTGCATATCGCTCTGATTAGCCAATGGTGGGCGTAGTGAGGGTACGGTCAATTTGCATCTTTGTATATTATTAGATAGGGTAATGATTACTCATTTATTTCAGCCCTTTGTATTCAGCATGTCTCTATCGAAATAAACCTACATTTCTCTGAAAATTGAAGCTTTGGGTTTTTTTTTTGTGACCCACATGAACTTAAACCTTGTTTATTTGGCCCATGTTAGCCTTTGAGTTTGACATGCTTGCTGTAAAGTATATGATTGTCTAACCACTATGTTGTGCACCTGAAACTAATACAGAATAATATTGAATGTGAACTATAATGGAAAAAAAAGATGGAAAATCTTATGTCATATGTTTTTCATCATCATAGTAATAAAAAAATTAAAATTAAAAAAAAAGACATGCTTAACACACTGGACCATATGGTAATTCTATGTTTAACATTTTGAGGAACTGTCAAACTGTTTTCTATAGCAGCTGCACCATTTGCCCTTTCAATTCTCCTTTCAGTGAGGGCCTCAGCCACCAGACTTCGTGGATCAGCAGAATCTGATCCTTCCTTGGCTTCCAAGCAGGAACTATTTCTATAAGGAGAAGGACAGAACCTAGCCACAAGCAAGACAGGGAAACCAGCAGGTTAGGGCTTCCTGTCCCTTTCTGCTCTGGGACTACTTGCTTTCTTAGGGCTTGACCCCCTCAGCTGTGGCCCATCAGAAGGACCCTTGTCCACATGCTCAGAGGCCTTCCCTCCTCTGCACCCACCTGCTTTCAGTGAGCTTCAGGTTAGTAAGTATCTTCCAACCTCCCTCTCAACACCACTGTTTTCTCTTCTTGCATCTCCCAGAACTTAAGGACCAAGAAACTCCTATGTTTTCATCCTGGGTCCCACCCAGGGGTATGCCAAAACTTGCTTGCACTGACCTGCCAGAACATCTCTCCCCAACTCCACTTTCAGTAACATCAGGTCATAAGCTTGAAATTAGCCATGTTAAGAGTATTTACACCACAGGAATTAGCAAACCCTATGAATCAGAGCTTTCCCCATAGAGCCAGTTGTTAAATATTTACCAGCACATCACTGGTCCCATCTTACCTGTCTGTCAACTAAGACCTACTAAGTGTTTGCTGATAACTGGTGGTCGGTATCAGCTGTTTTTATGTGGAGTTCCTGAATCCCCACCCCAGCAGGTTAGCCTGGCCCCAGGGGGGCAGAGCCAGCCAAGTGGTGGCAGATGTAAGTCAGGCCAGCATGGCCTGAATTGTTAAGGACAAGGGGATATGGGCAGAGCATGGTCAGTTTCTGCTACACACACACACACACACACACACTCACACTCTCCTGGTTTCATTTAATACTTATGGGTTTATTTCAATATACATTGATTTCAATATACATTGAAAAAATACAGCCAGTACACTAAAGCTATGATTTCATGGATATTTTTGGATGAAGTCAATTTTAAAAAGCACAAACCATTAAGTGTATAATAAATTGGGCAATGAGCAGAAAGATAAAAATTATAGAGATGATAAGAGAATGAAATTTGATTATCGGTGATGGGGTACTAGTGAAGACTTTTAGGCAGGGGGGTGACCGGGACTGTATTGCACTGTAGGACGAGCTTTCTTGTATTTGTGTGCAGAAAAATTGGAAGGAGGCAAGTTGGGAAGCAGTGTAATGGGGTTGAGAAAGAACAGACAGATCCAGGAGATGTTAAATAGGGAGAATCAACAAAAGTAGGGATATTATTAGATATGGGGAAGGGAACAGTGGTGCCTTCACTGGACAGTAAGGTACAACACACTGTCCACTTTCTCTCATCATTTTCTGGAATTCAGCCACATTCTGCTGCTCACCAGGCTCATGTGCTTCCCCTTGGCCTGGAATGCTCTTCACCCCTGGTCTCCCTGGAGCTCCTGCCTGTCCTCTGATGCTTCCCTGATCTCTCACACGTAGTCTTCCCTTACACTTCCAGAGCCCTTTGCACCTGCCAGGTGCCTGGCACCAGCAATCAGTCCCCTTAACATTAATTTCAGGCCAGTCACTGTGCAAGGAACTTTATGTACAGCAGTTCACTTTCCCCATATAACACCACTGGGAAGTAGAGGGTTTCATCCCACTTCACAGATGACAAAACTGAGGCTGATACAGTCAGAATCTGAACCCAGGCCTAAGCCTCTAAAGCCCATGATCTTTTTTTTTTTTTTTTTAAATATATATTTTATTGATTTTTTTTTATTTTTTTATTTTTTTAAATCTTTATTGTTCAGATTATTACATTTGTTCCTCTTTTTTCCCCCCATAACTCCCCTCCTTCCAGCTCCCACCCCACCCTCCACCCTCACTCCCCACCCACTGAGTTCATCCATAGGTGCATGATTTTTGTCCAGTCACTTCCCGCATCTCCCACACCCCTTTTCCCCCAAGAATAGTCAGTCCATTCCCTTTCTATGTCCCTGATTCATTATAGTCACCAGTTCATTCTGTACATCAGGTTATTTATTCACTTGATTCTTAGATTCATTTGTTGATAGATGCATATTTGTTGTTCATAATTTGTATCTTTACCTTTTTCTTCTTCCTCTTCTTAAAGGATACCTTTCAGCATTTCATATAATACTGGTTTGGCGGTGATGAACTCCTTTAGTTTTTCCTTATCTGTGAAGCTCTTTATCTGACCTTCAATTCTGAATGATAGCTTTGCTGGATAAAGTAATCTTGGTTGTAGGTTCTTGGTATTCAGCACTTTGAATATTTCTTGCCATTCCCTTCTGGCCTGCAAAGTTTCTGTTGAGAAATCAGCTGATAGTCGTATGGGTATTCCCTTGTAGGTAATTGAGCCTCTTTCTCTTGCTGCTTTTAAGATTTTCTCTTTGTCTTTTGCTCTTGGCATTTTAATGATGATGTGTCTTGGTGTGGTCCTCTTTGGATTCCTTTTGTTTGGGGTTCTCTGCGCTTCTTGGACCTGTAAGTCCATTTCTTTCTCCAGGTGGGGGAAGTTTTCTGCCATTATTTCTTGAAATAGGTTTTCAATATCTTGCTGTCTCTCATCTTCTGGCACTCCAATGACTCTGATATTAGTCCGCTTAAAGCTGTCCCAGAGGCTCCTTACACTATCTTCACACTTTCGGATTCTTTTTTCATTTTGCTTTTCCAATTGGGTGTTTTTTGTCGAATCTTTGGTTTGATTCTTGTGCTCCTCTGGTCTGCTATTGGGTATAATATTCTTTATTTCAGTCCGTGTATGCTTACTTTCTAATTTCTTTATCGTAGCATCGAGGGTCTCATTAGTTTTCGTGAGGCTCTGCACAAATTTATGGCAAGCCCTCAAAATTGCGATTCTTAGCTCCATATCCTCCATTTCTGTCATGTTTTTTTGTCTCCGCATCTTTTATGTTTTCTTGGTGCACCCCTTGTGGTCTCTGTGCGCAGTCTTGTTCTAGCCAAGCCTTAATTGTTGTAGTTAACACTAGAGGGATTTGACCACCAGGCCGACTGGCTGTGGGAATCAGCTGTGGGAAAACTTCAGTCCTCTGGGGAGGCGCTAGTCCAGCCCTTGCCTGAGGCGATCGGCAAATGGCTGTGCGCAGGGTTTGGGCGGGGCGGGCTCAACAGGGCGGGGGGAGGGAGCAGCTATGGCCGCTCTCAGTCCGTCCCCAGGGGCTCTGCCTCTCTGTCCCAGCAATCGCTGCAAACCTCGGAGGGGCCGTAGCCAGACAGTCCCGCTTCTCCTGTTTGAGTCTGGGTCCCTAGAGACTCGCCCGGATCTGTAGCCCAGAGTCTGAGACTCGCTCCTGATTGAAAACGACAATCGCGCCCTCAGCCGCCAGCCCGCTTTGCGCGCGCACCCTCACCACCGCACCGCCGTACCTTTAAATTTTCCACACTGCGCCTCCGCTGAGCGTCGGAATGCTGTTGTTTTTGCTTCTAGTTGAAGAGACTCTCCTCAGCCAGCCTTCCCGTGGTTCTGGTTGATGTCTGCTCCGACTTTTAGTTGTATTTTTGAAGTGGTTGTCCACGGCGGCAGTCTCCGGTGTTTACCTATGCCGCCATCTTCCTCTTTTTCTGAGGCACTTTCCCCTCGGCGGGGCGGAGCGGAGTCCAAGCCCATGATCTTGATCACTTTGATGCCTATGCCTTATTGTCCTATATTGTAATTATTTGCTTATGTTTGTCTTTGCAGTGGACTCTGAGCCTTAATGGCCTTGAGTCTGAATTGGACCCTTCTCTGGATTCCTGAATCTCAGGGCTGGATAGGACTTCCTCATTTGAAGCTTGAATTTCCTACTCGGAGCTCTGCCAAGAAGTGCTTGCATGCCCCTGCTTGATAGGGATCTGACTATCATCTAAATCAGTGTTTCTCAACCTTCTGGCCCTTTAAATACAGTTCCTCATGTTGTGACCAAACCATAAAATTATTTTCGTTGCTACTTCATAACTGTAATGTTGCTACTGTTATGAATCGTAATGTCAATATCTGATATGCAGGATGGTCTTAGGCGACCCCTGTGAAAGGGTCGTTCGACCGCCAAAGGGGTCGCGACCCACAGGTTGAGAACCGCTGATCTAAATGGTCAGATCTATCTCTGGATGGCTTCACCCACCATGAATGTCTTCCTCCTTTGAGCTTTACCTCTTGACCTCTGTTTCTGTTTCACTTAGACCTCCTTCGCTCCCCTGGACCACACCCCTCCCAGGGCCATGCTTAGGGTGTGTGGCAAAGTTCATCTTAACAATAGACTTATTGTGTTCTCCCACAGAGAACAGCTGCCACCCCTGCATCTGCATCAGTCAAGGTCTGCCAGTTGTCATGAAGCCAACTTCTCAAAAGTCTTTATGAACCTCGGGCTCCTGAATTTCCAAGCCAAACAAAGGTAAGATGTGTGAGAGGCTCCCTCCTCTGCCTGGGAGGCCCCTCCCACTCTTCTTGACGCCCAGATCTGACAAGTGAAGGGAAACATTTCTACACTTGGTGTCGGGGCTGTCACTTTGGAACCACCAGGGAAGTGGTTCCCAGAACCATCTCCTGTTCCCAGTCCTCTGGGACTGTGTGTTGTATGTGTTTGATAGCAAAGAGGGAGAGTACCATGGGTAGCAGAGACACCCTCAGCCTCTCTCCTGAATCCTCTAAGCTCCCCATCCCAGTGCCCATCCATCTTTATGGTGCCCTCCTGCCATCTCCCCTGCTTTAAACCCAGACACTACATCTTCAGCCACCTTTAATTCGGAGGCTGGGGCAGGAATCCAGGAGGGTGCTAATGGAGCCTGAGCAAAGGTGGTGGCAGTGAGGGTCAACAGGAAGGGATGGACTTGAGAACTATTGAGGAAGGCCCTCGATATGCTGGGATTGACACTACACAACAGAGCAGGCCTGCCTGGTATCACGGCAAGGGCACAAATTCTTTACCAGGAAGATGCTGGACCAGCCCTGTTGCATCATGGCTTTGAGGTCTTGGGCAAGTCATTTAATGTCTCTGAGCCCCAGTTTCATCACGTGTGAAACAGGGATAATAAGAGGATCAAATAAGAGTTTAGAGGGGCCAAGTGGGGCTTTAAGGGAATAGCGGGAGGGATACAGGTCTGTCTGGTGCTGATTTGTCAATTCATAAAAGGCGGGTCTGGAATGGAGTCCTCATTGAAGATCAAGACGCCCCCCCCCCCCCCAACACACACACCATCCTGGGAGGTGGCCTTTCACACCCTCATCTTACAGTAAGTGGGCTGGGCTTCAGAGAAATTAAACACCTGGCCTGTCTCCACCAAGTGAACAAATAGAGGCAGAGCTCAAACCTTGGACAGGCAGCCTTTAGGACTAGGTCAGGGGTGGGCAAACTTTTTGACTCGAGGGCCACAATGGGTTCTTAAACTGGACCGGAGGGCCGGAACAAAAGCATGGATGGAGTGTTTGTGTGAACTAATATAAATTCAAAGTAAACATCATTACATAAAAGGGTACGGTCTTTTTTTTTTTTTAGTTTTATTCATTTCAAACGGGCCGGATCCGGCCCGCGGGCCGTAGTTTGCCCACGGCTGGACTAGGTCCTTCCCATGGTGCTATACTGTCAGTGTCTGGGCTTGGGTTGAGTGGGGGCATCTGGACGTGTGCAATCTCTGTGGGCCTCTAGTCCCTGTCTGCAAATGTCAGGATAGATGAGACCCCCTAAGGGCCTTCTTGTTCTAACATTTGGATCTCCAGACCTTTCCCTATAGCCCTGCTTGCTACGTACTAGAAAGCTCTGTAAGAATCCCCCATACTCTGAACTCAACAGTCCCAAATAGCTTTCACCCAGACCTGCTTTTCCTGGTGGATTCTTCTCTTCCTTGAATGGTCCCACCTGCACATACACAACCAAGTTTGAAACCTGAGTGTTATCCTGGTCACCTCCCTCTTCTTCCTCAATCAACAGGGCATTAAATCCTGGCAAATTCACTTCCTGAGTAGTTCTCAAATCCATCCTCTTCTTTCCACTCTTACTCCCTCCACTTCTCCTTCCTGGATTCTTACGCAGCCTTCACACAATCCCTCCACACTGGTTATCCTCAGCCAGAGTGATTTCTGTAAAAT
This sequence comes from Myotis lucifugus, assembly GCF_000147115.1. NCBI lineage: Eukaryota > Metazoa > Chordata > Mammalia > Chiroptera > Vespertilionidae > Myotis > Myotis lucifugus. Next base: position 6,209,273 of record NW_005871093.1, on the reverse strand, counting down.
TCCAGAGCTGACCAAGTCACTCCCTCCCCCTTGAATTCATACCTGTGGCTTCCAGGACCTGGCACACGCTTCTCTATGAGGTCTCCATTCCTACCCCTCAGACCTTCCTACCTCCATCAGCCTTGCTCAGCTCAGGAGTCACCTCTTCCAGGAAGTTTTCGCTGGCTTCTGCTGCTCTCCAGTGTGACACCTAACCTGTATCATAATTGCCTAACCTGTGTCATAACAGCTCAATGTGAGTTCCCAAAGGCAGGAGTAATATAAGTAATGGTACTTCTCCCTGGGCACCTGCTGGGAGTGGGCAGGGAGATGAGCCTCAGGGTTACTAAGGAGTGAAGTCAGGAGGACCTGGCTCTGTGAAACTGGGGAAGTCACCTCAGCTTCCTCACCCATAAAACTAGGAAGAGAATTCAGAGTCAACAATCATTTATTGAGCACCAAATGTATACTAGGCACCATTGAGGGCATACAGCATGGGCAAAAGTAGGTTTACAGTTGTTTATATGGAAAATACAAAAATCCTATATAATAAAAGCCTAATATGCTAAGTGTCCGGTCATCCAATTGGCCGTTCAACCAAAGTATAATATGCTAATGATATGCTAAGGCTGCTCACCTGCTCGCTATGATGTGCACTGACCACAAGGGGGCAGACAATTGATTGGTCAACCAGTCACTATGATGTGCACTGACCACCAGGGAGCAGACACTCCAACCAGTAGGTTAGCTTGCTGCTGGGTTCCAGCCTATTGGGACTGAGCGAGAAGGGCCGGACATGCCCTGGAGCTTTCCTGTAGTCCCTCCTTGGTCCCGATCATGCACAGGTGGGGTCCCTAGGCCTGGCCTACGCCCTCTCACAATCCGGGACTCCTTGGGGGATGTCAGAGAGCTGGTTTCGACCAGATCCCGCAGGCCAGGCCGAGGGACCCCACTGGTGCACAAAGTCATGCACTGGGCCTCTAGTAAATAATAATATAAGAATAAATCCTGTGTTTCACGTACTCACAACTATAAACCTACTTTTGACCCACCCTATATAGTAATGTTATCTTAACTAACCCTCTGGACTATCATATGAGCCAGATAGAATTATCTCCATTTTACAGTGGACAACTAAGGCTCAGAATGGTGACCTAGGACTCCAGATACTTCATAGCTGCCTCTCACACAAGGCAGGAAGAGTGAACTCACTGTGTAAATGAGTTCAATAGAAATGTAACATTCGTATTATTAGGAAATTTTCCCACTGGCACTAGGCCCAGATCCATAGCCTGGCACCCACAGCTCAGAGTTGGCCTGGGAAAGTACATCTCGCTGTCCCCTCCCAATCCTGGCTTCCTTATCAGCCGTACTTCCTCGCATAGGGAGTGAACTGGAGGCATCCACCTTCTTTCTTGAGGGTTTTCGATGCATTTTCTTATTCCTCCCTGTGGGTAGACATGCAGCATGACGTAAAGGCAGGACTTGGCCTCCCCCGTCTGACAGGACCGTGACTGAACATGAGCAGAGACATAGACACAGAGATGACATCATGGTAGTAACTTGCTAGGAGGCTAGACAGCAGCTCATCCTCCATAGGCTTCCACACCCACCTCCTCCTAAAGTGCTTGGGGCTCCTGCCAGGTCTTGGGCTGACCCATCATTTTCCCCACAGCCTCCCCATCAAGCCTGATGTTCTATTTTAACCCTAAGAAGCAGTGGGTCCAGAGGTGCAGGAAGAACCTGAATGCTAAGTGGAAGAAGACCTCCATGAAGCTAGGGCAATGGGCACCAAAGTCCCTCTCCAGAGACAACCTACCAGCAGCTCCATCTAACTACTGCCCGGGCCCCTATCCTGAGGTTGGGTCTGGCCTTGGCTTCTTGCCAGGCTGCTTAGGGCCTGGTGAGCCAGTGGTGATAAGGGAAGAGCTAACGTCCCTGTTTCTTAGCCTCATTCGCAGGGAATGTGTCGTGTCTAGTGATTTTCAACTGGTGTGCTGCAAGAATTTTTAAAACATGCAATGTCTAACTATTTAGTCAGGGGCACTGACCTCTTTTCCTTAGATTGCCAAATAAAAAAATGACAGCCAACACAGCAATAGCCATCTGGTTTGAATGAATCAAAATCATAACTTTTTTCTTGTCAGATTGGCAAAAAATGTATTTTTTGGTGTGCCGCAGAATTTTAGTAATTAGTTTATATGTGCCATGAGATGAAAAAAGGTTGAAAAATCACTGGTCCAGGCTATAAAAAACTTAAGGCAGGGGAGGCCTGCTCCTGGGGGCTGAGCAACGGCCGCAAGCATCCTGCTGCCCCTGGCCTTCCTTGAGCTGGGGGAGAAGGTTCTGGGAGGAGGGCAGTGGCAGCCTTTATCCTCCCCCTGAGCTGGAGCTGACCTTTCTCTGCCTTCCAGTTTCCATCAGAGCCCAGGTGTATGAAGCCCAACCTGCAGACACACCTGCTTGCACCTTAGCCTGTAGCTGGCTTCTCAGGGCCTTCTCTCTGGTGTTCCTGTGGGGCCTACAGGCTGTCTGCCTGGGGATGGCTGATCTGCCAACAGCCGCAGCTCTCCATCATGTGGGGTTGCTCCTGGCTTGTCCCACTCTCAGCACTCTGAGTAGAAAACCAACAAAAGCAGAGGGCCCCTTGGAGGGCATTCACTGCTGGATCCTGACCCTCCTTGCACACTTCTCATGGATATGATTAGTAAGTGTTCAGGAGCTCGTTGGTTGTTTTTGTAAGTTAAATTTATTGGGGTGACATTGGTTAATATCATACAGGTTTCAGGTGTGGGTTTCTATGTTAGAAGATCTGTATATTTCACTGTGTGCCCACCACCCAAAGTCACATCTTCTCCTGCTCCTTGGTATTTGTAATGAAATGGGCATAGAGGATCAGGATGATTGGCCAGCATGGGTGGTTTAATTCTTTTGTGAAGATACGGCTTCAAGGAGATGTCCTACTTTGTGACATGCTTTGCCCCATGCTGCTTTCCCCAAAGATCTGCTCTGACATGAAAGCTGGTTTCCCCCCACATTTTGGTGAGGGTAAGATGGTGTGGGAGGTTTGGGGGGGAAAGGACCCCAGCTGTTTTTTCCTATGAATGAGATACATGTGATCTATATATCAAGAGTGTGGATACACTTGCTCTTCTCAAGTAACAATCCAAGTAAAATGTTATTTCTTCTTTGAAGGTAGTTGTATCCTGGGGACAGGGTTGAGTGTGAACAGAGAGTATCCTGAATTGCCCAGGCGAGGCCTGGAGGGGATGAAGGCAGCCTGATCCCAGGGCATTATTCAAGGAGTGGTCTTGGCTAGCTCTTGGGAGTCCTGCTATGAACTTTAAAACACACACATGCACAGCTGGATTCAATTAAATTTTTTAAAAATGTCAACATGATACATTATTGCACAGGGACACTAGAAGGCTATAAAACTATAAAATATGGTCTCTGGCTTCAAATAATTAGGGAGAAAAATAACACATTTGCAAATCAAGAGCAATGTGGGTTTAATACTTTATTTAGTACTTTATAAGCTTTATGACTTTGAAATATGCCACTCTCTGAGCCTCAGTTTCCCCAATCTGTAAAATGGGGATAATGAGATCTTTCTACTTTGTTTGCGTTTTCCCCAGAAGCAGACCCTGAAACAAAGATTTGAGTGCAAGTATTATGCCTGGGGGAGATACAGGGAACATTACTAGGAGGATGGGGAGATAATACAAAGCATGGAAGGTAACTAATAAGAGTGCATTTCAAGCAGAGGGGAATTAGAACTTAGTCCACTGGAAAGTGGTGTGAGACCTACCCAATCCACCAGTCACTGCCAGGTGTGGGGAGGGGTATCTTTCTGCAGGTGGGGACAGAGCAACCTTCCGTGGCTTAAAGCAAGCCTTCAGGTGCAGAGAGTTTGCAGAGCGCAGAAAGGTCTTGCAGTACACATTCAATATACAGCAGCTATTAAAGTTCTTTTCACTCCAATAGGAAGCAGAATAGAGTGATGCCACACAATACAAAGGAGGGGACATTCTGATGGGGGTGGAGGGAGGAGCCTGCAGAAATCCTCAGCAGAGGTGGCATCTGAATGGTGACTGAGGTTTCACTCTGGAAAGAAGAGTGTATTTCTAAGGATAAAAGAAAGCTGAGGTATTCAGGCATGAGAGACCCAACTATAATGACTAGAGCAGTGATGGCGAACCTTTTGAGCTCGGCGTGTCAGCATTTTGAAAAACCCTAACTTAACTCTGGTGCCGTGTCACATATAGAAATTTTTTGATATTTGCAACCATAGTAAAACAAAGACTTCTATTTTTGATATTTATTTTATATATTTAAATGCCACTTAACAAAGAAAAGTCAAAAAAATGAGTTCGCGTGTCATAGGTTCGCCATCACTGGACTAGACCATAGATGACAACAGAACTCTGACCTACAGCCTCAGAAACAACCAGCCCAGAACCAGCACAACTTGGTCAGTGACCGCCAGCTTCCTATTAATCCCCCTTTTTCCAGCTCAGGACCAACCAAAGTAAGCCAAATACACCCCCAAATCAGTCACGTGAGATGTTTGCTTCTAGTTAACTCACCTCCAGCTTCTTTGTGCCAACCACCTCCAATCAGAGCTGGCCTGCGCCTTCTCTTTTGTCCACTCTGAGGTTCTCCACCCCACCTGCCTGTGGGTCTCTCTGCCAAATGCTAGTGATCGTGGCTGAGAGAGGCTGCCAGCAAGAGGCTCGTTCGGGGGAGGAAGATGTTTTCCTGTTGGGACTGCTGACATCCTGTTCTAACTCCAGGTCTCCACAGTGAGGCCCCTTTCTCGGGAGAGGGAGAACAGGGGTCAGGACCCGAAGACACCTCACCTCGCAAGCCTGGCAAAGCTTTTGGTTCCAAAGAATTCCAGGCCTTGTTTCTACAGGTTGAACCTTCTTATTCAAAAGGTTACCTAATTTCCCAGAATTACAGGACTGCCAATTTCTAGGAAAGCCCTTCAGAACAAACAGAGCTTTGTTTCCTCCTCACAAAGCTGTGGGTCTTTTAATCCAGCGTTTCCTCTGAGACATAGGCAGCTACAGGGGAAATTATTCTGTGGTTGACCACACCTGGGAAGGGCAGACGCGTAGGACAGAGAGGGAACCCCAGGCACTCCCCTCCCACCCCAGCTTCCCTTCCCGCCTTAACTTCTGCCCAATCCAACCTTCAGTCTTTGTGCTTCTTTGCCAGCGGTAATTACCACTTTTAGATAAGGTTTTGGCCTCTACATTTCCTGATTGCAGGGAACAGTATCTCATGACTGGCTTTCCCTGGAACTGTCACATTCTCCTCCTGGCTTTCTAATTTCTGGGTAATGATAAGCCCCATGGAATGTACACGTCTGGCAGGATGCTGTGGGGTGTGGCCCGGTCACAATCTCACCCAGTGACTCTTTGAGAAGCACTTGGACCTCTCTGGGGACTCAGGATCAGGAAGAGCTGTACTTTTCCCAGGCAACCAGCAGTTTGTTTTATGTTCTGGATGCTGTGAGTCATGGGACGAACTGCATTTCCCTTTTTGTTTTGGCTCATTGAAAGTTTGCAGCCTTTGCCATCTCTGCAAGTATGGCACCTTATTGCTCTGATATCCTCACTTAAGTACAGAGTAGTTTTGGCTACTGGGGCAAGCAAACAGTGAGGCCCCTTTCTCAGGAGAAGGAGAACAGGGGACAGGACCCTAAGACACTCACTTCACCTCTCTGAACCTCAGTTTCCTTGGATGGAAGTGGGGATAGTAAACCTCCCTCAGCACGGCCATGAGGATAATGGAGTAACTGGTTACAAGCAATACTTTATTTTTTTTTTATTTATTTAAATATATTTTTATAGATTTCAGAGAGGAAGGGAGAGGGAGAGAGAGATAGAAACATCAATGATGAGAGAGAATCATCTATAGGCAACTTCCTGCATGCCCCACACTGGGGATCAAGCCCGGCAACCCAGGCATTTGCCCCAACTCAGGGAATCGAACTATGACCTCCTGGTTTGTAGGTCGATGCTCAACCGCCTAGCCACATCAACCAGACCAGAAATTTATTTTTAGACAGGTCTGGAGGGCTGGAAAAAAACACTCCCATTGACCCCTTTTATACATTTTTGGGGGGCTTCCTGTGCCGTCCTTGAAAATCCTTAAAC